>NW_027194454.1:0-213376 GCF_032444005.1 Ranitomeya imitator
CCTTTCAACTTGCTCCACTGCAGGCTTCGGCCTACACTCTGCTCCTCTTTGATTCCCTGGGTTTCAACACTGTCAGTTGCCACCTGGAAGTGTTGTCTACACAGAAAAAAAACACTAGGTGATGTGTCAGTGGGGTTCAGCACCGCCAGCTGTTCCCCTGCTGTGTAGTCGGCAACGTGTCCAGCACAAGCCACGCTGGCACAACAGAACAAAAGCTGCCACCAGTGCAGGCTTCGGCCTACACTCTGCTCCTCTCCTCCTCCTGCTGACCCTGGGCTCAAACACCGCTAGTTTTTGCCCGGAAGTGCTAGCTGCACAGAGAAAAACACCAGCCAATGTGTTAGTGGGGTTCAGCAACGCCAGCTGTTCCCCTGCTGTGTAGCCGGCAACGTGACCTGCAAACGCCATGCAGGCACAGGAACTGAAATTAAAAGGGAACCTGGCCCCACCCCCCCCAGGTGTTTCTATGTATAACAGCCACCTAGTACAGCAGTACTGCTGCATTTGTACAAGGTGGCTGACTTTTTCTCCTTGCCCACGTGGAACTCAACACGTACAAAATGTGTCTCATTGAGACCATTCCACTGTCCCTGAGGTGTGACTTTCCTTTGTAATGATACGCAGCACCCCCCTTGGTAGCGTTTCCCGTCTTTTGTCATCATGGTTAGCTGGCTGCGCCTGTGCATCCGCCCTGCTAGAAACAACGCCCCTCGTTGTCATATTTATTTTGTCAGCGAGGGTGTGGTTTATGGGCACGAGCAGTGCATATGTTCGCCTGTCTTAACTCATCTCCTTCCGCCTTCTTCAGACTGTGCGGCCTCCTGGCCGTGGTAGGCGATAAGGGATCAGCTGAGGCCGCCCAGTCTGGAGCAGGTGTAAGGACATGTGTAAGCGGCAAACCTATTTACTGCACAAGGCCACGAATCCCAGCCACGCAGTGTGATTTTTTGAAAACACACTGTGGGTCTGGGATTCATGTCCATCGCTAACCGCAACGGCCGACATGAAATGAGGTCAGAAGACAGGAAGCGCTCACAGCGCATGGCCAAGGGATCACAATAGCGCAGACTCCTGTACAGCAAATAACAACGCTCAGGAATCTGCGCCCAGTACCTAGGTGCAAATTTTGACACCTGTGCTGCGTCTCGTTAAAAAGACAAGTCACGCCTCCACAACTGTTTGACAGTATAATGGGCTAAATAGTGTACGTGTTTTAGTCAGCGTGTGCAAGGAGCAAAACAAATAGAGCAACCTTTCACTTGTGCAGCATTAATGCTGCACAAGGTGTGGCTCTTGTACCTTGCAACACCTGAGGGGGGGGTTAAAGGTAACCTTTGAAATTGGTTCAACTAGGCTTCGGCCTACACTCTGCTCCTCTACTCCTCCTGCTGACCCTGGGCTCAAACACCGCTAGTTTTTGCCCGGAAATGCTAGCTGCACAGAGAAAAACACCAGCCAATGTGTTAGTGGGGTTCAGCACCGCCAGCTGTTCCCCTGCTGTGTAGTCGGCAACGTGTCCAGCACAAGCCACGCTGGCACAACAGAACAAAAGCTGCCACCAGTGCAGGCTTCGGCCTACACTTTGCTCCTCTCCTCCTCCTGCTGACCCTGGGCTCAAACAACGCCAGTTTCTGCCCGGACATGCTAGCTGCACAGAGAAAAACACCAGCCAATGTGTTAGTGGGGTTCAGCACCGCCTGCTGTTCCCCCGCTGTGTAGCCGGCATCGTGTCCAGCACAAGCCACGCTGGCACAACCGACCAAAAGCTGCCACCAGTGCAGGCTTCGGCCTACACTTTGCTCCTCTCCTCCTCCTCCTGCTGACCCTGGGCTCTAACACCGCTAGTTTTTGCCCGGACATGCAATCTGCACAGAGAAAAACACCAGTCAATGTGTCAGTGGGGTTCAGCAACGCCAGCTGTTCCCCTGCTGTGTAGCTTGCAACGTGACCTGCAAACGCCACGCAGGCACATGAACTGAAATTGAAGGGAGCCTGCCCCCCACCCACAGGTGTTTCTATGTATATCAGCCACCTTGTACAGCAGTACTGCTGCATTTGTACGAGGTGGCTGACTTTTTCTCCTTGCCCACGTGGAACTCAACACGTACAAAATGTGTCTCATTACAGACCATTACAATGTCCCTGAGGTGTGACTTTCCTTTGTAATGACACGCAGCACCACCCTTGTTAGCGCTGCCCGTCTTTTGACATCATTGGTTAGCTGGCTGCGCCTGTGCATCTCCCCTGCTCGAAACAACGGCCCTCGGTGTCTTATTTTTTTGGACAGCGAGGGTGTGATTGATGGGCATGTGCAGTGCATATGTTTGCCTGTGTTCACTCATCTCCTTCCGCCTTCTTCAGACTGTGCGGCCTCCTGGCCGTGGTAGGCGATAAGGGATCAGCTGAGGCCGCCCAGTCTGGAGCAGGTGTAAGGACATGTGTAAGCGGCAAACCTATTTACTGCACAAGGCCACGAATCCCAGCCACGCAGTGTGATTTTTTGAAAACACACTGTGGGTCTGGGATTCATGTCCATCGCTAACCGCAACGGCCGACATGAAATGAGGTCAGAAGACAGGAAGCGCTCACAGCGCATGGCCAAGGGATCACAATAGCGCAGACTCCTGTACAGCAAATAACAACGCTCAGGAATCTGCGCCCAGTACCTAGGTGCAAATTTTGACACCTGTGCTGCGTCTCGTTAAAAAGACAAGTCACGCCTCCACAACTGTTTGACAGTATAATGGGCTAAATAGTGTACGTGTTTTAGTCAGCGTGTGCAAGGAGCAAAACAAATAGAGCAACCTTTCACTTGTGCAGCATTAATGCTGCACAAGGTGTGGCTCTTGTACCTTGCAACACCTGAGGGGGGGGTTAAAGGTAACCTTTGAAATTGGTTCAACTAGGCTTCGGCCTACACTCTGCTCCTCTACTCCTCCTGCTGACCCTGGGCTCAAACACCGCTAGTTTTTGCCAGGAAATGCTAGCTGCACAGAGAAAAACACCAGCCAATGTGTTAGTGGGGTTCAGCACCGCCAGCTGTTCCCCTGCTGTGTAGTCGGCAACGTGTCCAGCACAAGCCACGCTGGCACAACAGAACAAAAGCTGCCACCAGTGCAGGCTTCGGCCTACACTTTGCTCCTCTCCTCCTCCTGCTGACCCTGGGCTCTAACAACGCCAGTTTCTGCCCGGACATGCTAGCTGCACAGAGAAAAACACCAGCCAATGTGTTAGTGGGGTTCAGCACCGCCTGCTGTTCCCCCGCTGTGTAGCCGGCATCGTGTCCAGCACAAGCCACGCTGGCACAACCGACCAAAAGCTGCCACCAGTGCAGGCTTCGGCCTACACTTTGCTCCTCTCCTCCTCCTGCTGACCCTGGGCTCTAACAACGCCAGTTTCTGCCCGGACATGCTAGCTGCACAGAGAAAAACACCAGCCAATGTGTTAGTGGGGTTCAGCACCGCCTGCTGTTCCCCCGCTGTGTAGCCGGCATCGTGTCCAGCACAAGCCACGCTGGCACAACCGACCAAAAGCTGCCACCAGTGCAGGCTTCGGCCTACACTTTGCTCCTCTCCTCCTCCTCCTGCTGACCCTGGGCTCTAACACCGCTAGTTTTTGCCCGGACATGCAATCTGCACAGAGAAAAACACCAGTCAATGTGTCAGTGGGGTTCAGCAACGCCAGCTGTTCCCCTGCTGTGTAGCTTGCAACGTGACCTGCAAACGCCACGCAGGCACATGAACTGAAATTGAAGGGAGCCTGCCCCCCACCCACAGGTGTTTCTATGTATATCAGCCACCTTGTACAGCAGTACTGCTGCATTTGTACAAGGTGGCTGACTTTTTCTCCTTGACCACGTGGAACTCAACACGTACAAAATGTGTCTCATTACAGACCATTACAATGTCCCTGAGGTGTGACTTTCCTTTTTAATGACACGCAGCACCCCCATTGTTAGCGCTGCCCGTCTCCTGACATCATTGGTTGGCTGGCTGTGCCTGTGCGTCCCCCCTGCCCGACACAACGCCCCCCGTTGTCTCATATATTTTGACTGCGAGGGTGTGATTGATGGGCACGAGCAGTGCATATGTTCCCCTGTTTTCACTCCCCTCCTTCCGCCTTCTTCTGACTGTGCGGCCTCATGGCCGCGGCATGCGATAAGGGATCAGCTGAGGCCGCCCAGTCTGAAGCAGGTGTAAGGACATGTGTGAGCGGCGAACATATTTACTGCACAAGGCCACGAATCCCAGCACCGCAGTGTGACTTTAGGAAAAGCCACTGTGGGTCTGGGATTTATGGCCATCGTTAACCGCACCGGCCAACATGAAATGAGGTCATGAGACGGCCTGCACTAACAGGGTATTGCCAAGGGATAACACAAGAGCGCAGTTTCCTGTACTGCAAATAACAACGGTAAGGAATCTGCGCACAGCACCTAGGTGTAAATTTGTACACCTGTGCTGCGTCTCCTTAAAAAGACTAGTAGTCACGCCTCCACTACTGTTTGACAGTATAATGGGCTAAATAGTGTACGTGTTTAATTCAGCGTGTGCAAGGAGCAAAATTAAATAGAGCAACCTTTGACTTGTGCATCATTAATGCTGTTCAAGGTGTGGCTCTTGTACCTTGCAACACCTGAGGGGGGGGGTTAAAGGTAACCTTTGAAATTGGTTCAACTAGGCTTCGGCCTACACTCTGCTCCTCTACTCCTCCTGCTGACCCTGGGCTCAAACACCGCTAGTTTTTGCCCGGAACGGCTAGCTGCACAGAGAAAAACACCAGCCAATGTGTTAGTGGGGTTCAGCAACGCCAGCTGTTCCCCTGCTGTGTAGTCGGCAACGTGTCCAGCACAAGCCACGCTGGCACAACTGACCAAAAGCTGCCACCAGTGCAGGCTTCGGCCTACACTTTGCTCCTCTCCTCCTCCTGCTGACCCTGGACTCAAACAACGCCAGTTTCTGCCCGGACATGCTAGCTGCACAGAGATAAACACCAGCCAATGTGTTAGTGGGGTTCAGCACCGCCAGCTGTTCCCCTGCTGTGTAGCTGGCAACGTGTCCTGCAAACGCCACGCAGGCACATGAACTGAAATTGAAGGGAGCCTGCCCCCCACCCCCCCAGGTGTTTCTATGTATAACAGCCACCTTGTACAGCAGTACTGCTGCATTTGTACAAGGTGGCTGACTTTTTCTCCTTGCACACGTGGAACTCAACAAGTACAAAATGTGTCTCATTACAGACCATTACAATGTCCCTGAGGTGTGACTTTCCTTTTTAATGACACGCAGCACCCCCATTGTTAGCGCTGCCCGTCTCCTGACATCATTGGTTGGCTGGCTGTGCCTGTGCGTCCCCCTGCCCGACACAACGCCCCCCGTTGTCTCATATATTTTGACTGCGAGGGTGTGATTGATGGGCACGAGCAGTGCATATGTTCCCCTGTCTTCACTCCCCTCCTTCCGCCTTCTTCTGACTGTGCGGCCTCATGGCCGCGGCATGCGATAAGGGATCAGCTGAGGCCGCCCAGTCTGAAGCAGGTGTAAGGACATGTGTGAGCGGCGAACATATTTACTGCACAAGGCCACGAATCCCAGCACCGCAGTGTGACTTTATGAAAAGCCACTGTGGGTCTGGGATTTATGGCCATCGTTAACCGCAGCGGCCAACATGAAATGAGGTCATGAGACGGCCTGCACTAACAGGGTATTGCCAAGGGATAACACAAGAGCGCAGTTTCCTGTACTGCAAATAACAACGGTAAGGAATCTGCGCACAGCACCTAGGTGTAAATTTGTACACCTGTGCTGCGTCACCTTAAAAAGACTAGTAGTCACGCCTCCACTACTGTTTGACAGTATAATGGGCTAAATAGTGTACGTGTTTAATTCAGCGTGTGCAAGGAGCAAAATTAAATAGAGCAACCTTTGACTTGTGCATCATTAATGCTGTTCAAGGTGTGGCTCTTGTACCTTGCAACACCTGAGGGGGGGGGTTAAAGGTAACCTTTGAAATTGGTTCAACTAGGCTTCGGCCTACACTCTGCTCCTCTACTCCTCCTGCTGACCCTGGGCTCAAACACCGCTAGTTTTTGCCCGGAAATGCTAGCTGCACAGAGAAAAACACCAGCCAATGTGTTAGTGGGGTTCAGCACCGCCAGCTGTTCCCCCGCTGTGTAGCCGGCATCGTGTCCAGCACAAGCCACGCTGGCACAACCGACCAAAAGCTGCCACCAGTGCAGGCTTCGGCCTACACTTTGCTCCTCTCCTCCTCCTCCTGCTGACCCTGGGCTCTAACACCGCTAGTTTTTGCCCGGACATGCAATCTGCACAGAGAAAAACACCAGTCAATGTGTCAGTGGGGTTCAGCAACGCCAGCTGTTCCCCTGCTGTGTAGCTTGCAACGTGACCTGCAAACGCCACGCAGGCACATGAACTGAAATTGAAGGGAGCCTGCCCCCCACCCACAGGTGTTTCTATGTATAACAGCCACCTTGTACAGCAGTACTGCTGCATTTGTACAAGGTGGCTGACTTTTTCTCCTTGCCCACGTGGAACTCAACACGTAGAAAATGTTTCTCATTAGAGACCATTACAATGTCCCTGAGGTGTGACTTTCCTTTGTAATGACACGCAGCACCACCCTTGTTAGCGCTGCCCGTCTTTTGACATCATTGGTTAGCTGGCTGCGCCTGTGCATCTCCCCTGCTCGAAACAACGCCCCTCGGTGTCTTATTTTTTTGGACAGCGAGGGTGTGATTGATGGGCATGTGCAGTGCATATGTTTGCCTGTGTTCACTCATCTCCTTCCGCCTTCTTCAGACTGGGTGTCCTCATGGCCTCGGCAGGCGATAAGGGATCAGATGAGGCCGTCCAGTCTGAAGCAGGTGTAAGGACATGTGTGAGCGGCAAACATATTTACTGCACCAGGGCACGAATCCCAGCACCGCAGTGTGATTTTTTAAAAACACACTGTGGGTCTGGGATTCATGTCCATCGCTAACCGCAACGGCCAACATGAAATGAGGTCATAAGACAGGAAGCGCTCACAGCGCATGGCCAAAGGATCACAAGAGCGCAGACTCCTGTACAGCAACTAACAACGCTCAGGAAGCTGCGCCCATGCAAAAAGGTGTTGTTTTCGACACCTGTGCTGCTTTTCTTTAAAAAGACAAGTCACGCCTCCACTACTGTTAAACAGTATAATGGGCTAAATAGTCTACGTGTTGCATTCAGCTTGTGCAAGTAGACAAATTAATAGAGCAACCTTTTACTTGTGCAGCATTAATGCTGCAGAAGGAGTGGCTCTTGTTCTTTGTAACACCTGAGGGGGGGTTAAAGGTAACCTTTGAAATTGGTTCAACTAGGCTTCGGCCTACACTCTGCTCCTCTCCTCCTCCTGCTGACCCTGGGCTCTAACAACGCTAGTTTTTGCCCGGAAATGCTAGCTGCACAGAGAAAAACACCAGCCAATGTGTTAGTGGGGTTCAGCAACGCCAGCTGTTCCCCCGCTGTGTAGCCGGCATCGTGTCCAGCACAAGCCACGCTGGCACAACCGACCAAAAGCTGCCACCAGTGCAGGCTTCGGCCTACACTTTGCTCCTCTCCTCCTCCTCCTGCTGACCCTGGGCTCAAACACCGCTAGTTTTTGCCCGGAAATGCTAGCTGCACAGAGAAAAACACCAGCCAATGTGTTAGTGGGGTTCAGCAACGCCAGCTGTTCCCCCGCTGTGTAGCCGGCATCGTGTCCAGCACAAGCCACGCTGGCACAACCGACCAAAAGCTGCCACCAGTGCAGGCTTCGGCCTACACTTTGCTCCTCTCCTCCTCCTCCTGCTGACCCTGGGCTCAAACACCGCTAGTTTTTGCCCGGAAATGCTAGCTGCACAGAGAAAAACACCAGCCAATGTGTTAGTGGGGTTCAGCAACGCCAGCTGTTCCCCCGCTGTGTAGCCGGCATCGTGTCCAGCACAAGCCACGCTGGCACAACCGACCAAAAGCTGCCACCAGTGCAGGCTTCGGCCTACACTTTGCTCCTCTCCTCCTCCTCCTGCTGACCCTGGGCTCAAACACCGCTAGTTTTTGCCCGGAAATGCTAGCTGCACAGAGAAAAACACCAGCCAATGTGTTAGTGGGGTTCAGCACCGCCAGCTGTTCCCCTGCTGTGCAGCTTGCAACGTGACCTGCAAACGCCACGCAGGCACATGAACTGAAATTGAAGGGAGCCTGGCCCCCACCCCCAGGTGTTTCTATGTATAACAGCCACCTTGTACAGCAGTACTGCTGCATTTGTACAAGGTGGCTGATGTTTTCTCCTTGCCCACGTGGAACTCAACACGTACAAAATGTGTCTCTTTGAGACCATTCCACTGTCCCTGAGGTGTGACTTTCCTTTCTAATGATACGCAGCACCCCCCTTGGTAGCGCTTCCCGTCTTCTGACATCATTGGTTGGCTACTTGCGCCTGTTCGTCCGCCCTGCCTGAATAAAATGCTCCTCGTTGTCTTAATTATTTTGACTGCGAGGGTGTGATTGATGGGCACGAGCAGTGCATATCTTCGCCTGTCTTAACTCATCTCCTTCAGCCTTCTTCAGACTGTGCAGCCTCATGGCCGCGGCATGCGAGAAGGGATCAGCAGAGGCCGCCCAGTCTGAAGCAGGTGTAAGGACGTGTGTGAGCGGCCAAAATATTTACTGCTCAAGGCCACGAATCCCAGCACCGCAGTGTGGCTTTATGAAAAGACACTGTGGGTCTGGGATTTATGGCCATCGTTAACCGCACCGGCCAACATGAAATGATGTCATAAGATGGGCAGCGCTAACAGGGCATTGCCAAGGGATAACACAAGAGCGCAGACTCCTGTACAGCAAATAACAACGCTCAGGAAGCTGCTCCAAGCACCAAGGCGTTATTTTGGACACCTGTGCTGCGTCTCATCAAAAAACCAAGTCACGCATCCACTACAGTTTGACTGTAGAATGGGGTAAATTGTGTATGTCTTTCATTCAGCGTGTGCAAGTAGACAAATTAATAGAGCAACCTTTCACTTGTGCAGCATTAATACTGCACAAGGTGTGTCTCTTGTACTTTGTAACACCTGAGGGGGGGGTTAAAGGTTTCCTTTGAAATTGGTTCAACTAAGCTTCGGCCTACACTCTGCTCCTCTCCTCCTCCTCCTGCTTCAACACGGGCTCTAACATCGCTAGTTTTTGCCCGCAAGTGCTAGCTGCACAGAGAAAAACACACGCCATTGTGTTAGTGGGGTTCAGCAACGCCAGCTGTTCCCCCAGTGTGTAGCCGGCAAAGTGTCCTGCAAACGCAACGCAGACAGAAAGCTGCCTCCAGTGCAGGCTTCGGCCTACACTCATCTCCCCCTGCTTACCCTTTGCTCCAACACCGCTAGTTGGGGCTCTAGGAAGACAATCTTTAATAGGCAAGGCAACGCATCCGTGTTCCAGCACCGCCAGCTGGTTCTCGGCAGTGTTCTTGTCACAGGTACTCCCTCGTGCCAAGCCTGGTTTCAGCACCGTCAGCTGTTTCCGGGTTGTGTCAAGCTCACTGAGACACCTATGCTTGCCTCGTCGTGGTGCGGTCGGGTTAGCCAACTCCAGGGTGCCTCCAGTTTAGGAGCTTCCTATGTGGGCTGCGTGAACTGGTAGTCAAGGCTGGTTCTGTAGTGCCAGTAGGCCCAGCTCCCCCTGTAGGACTGTTGGGGTTCGGTAACTGCGGCTGCCTCGCGGCCTAGCTGTTCTCTCCTCTCCTGTGGGCCTTGGGGTCCACCACCTGGTTCCAGCACCGTCAGCTGGTTCCGGGCCGAGCCTTTGGCTTAGGTGCCTCCTCCTGGGTATCCGAGTTCCGCCAACGCCAGGCGGTCCTTGGTAGTGCTTTTAAGCGCGGGCACCTACAGCTTAGTAACCGGGTTCCAGCACCGTCAGCTGGTCCTCGGTCGTGCCATTGGCTCTTGCACACTGGGGCAACGCATCCGGGTTCCAGCACCGCCAGCTGGTTCTCGGCAGTGTTCTTGTCACAGGTACTCCCTCGTGCCAAGCCTGGTTTCAGCACCGTCAGCTGTTTCCGGGTTGTGTCAAGCTCACTGAGACACCTATGCTTGCCTCGTCGTGGTGCGGTCGGGTTAGCCAACTCCAGGGTGCCTCCAGTTTAGGAGCTTCCTATGTGGGCTGCGTGAACTGGTAGTCAAGGCTGGTTCTGTAGTGCCAGTAGGCCCAGCTCCCCCTGTAGGACTGTTGGGGTTCGGTAACTGCGGCTGCCTCGCGGCCTAGCTGTTCTCTCCTCTCCTGTGGGCCTTGGGGTCCACCACCTGGTTCCAGCACCGTCAGCTGGTTCCGGGCCGAGCCTTTGGCTTAGGTGCCTCCTCCTGGGTATCCGCGTTCCGCCAACGCCAGGCGGTCCTTGGTAGTGCTTTTAAGCGCGGGCACCTACAGCTTAGTAACCGGGTTCCAGCACCGTCAGCTGGTCCTCGGTCGTGCCATTGGCTCTTGCACACTGGGGCAACGCATCCGGGTTCCAGCACCGCCAGCTGGTTCTCGGCAGTGTTCTTGTCACAGGTACTCCCTCGTGCCAAGCCTGGTTTCAGCACCGTCAGCTGTTTCCGGGTTGTGTCAAGCTCACTGAGACACCTATGCTTGCCTCGTCGTGGTGCGGTCGGGTTAGCCAACTCCAGGGTGCCTCCAGTTTAGGAGCTTCCTATGTGGGCTGCGTGAACTGGTAGTCAAGGCTGGTTCTGTAGTGCCAGTAGGCCCAGCTCCCCCTGTAGGACTGTTGGGGTTCGGTAACTGCGGCTGCCTCGCGGCCTAGCTGTTCTCTCCTCTCCTGTGGACCTTCGGGTCCACCACCTGGTTCCAGCACCGTCAGCTGGTTCCGGGCCGAGCCTTTGGCTTAGGTGCCTCCTCCTGGGTATCCGAGTTCCGCCAACGCCAGGCGGTCCTTGGTAGTGCTTTTAAGCGCGGGCACCTACAGCTTAGTAACCGGGTTCCAGCACCGTCAGCTGGTCCTCGGTCGTGCCATTGGCTCTTGCACACTGGGGCAACGCATCCGGGTTCCAGCACCGCCAGCTGGTTCTCGGCAGTGTTTTTGTCACAGGTACTCCCTCGTGCCAAGCCTGGTTTCAGCACCGTCAGCTGTTTCCGGGTTGTGTCAAGCTCACTGAGACACCTATGCTTGCCTCGTCGTGGTGCGGTCGGGTTAGCCAACTCCAGGGTGCCTCCAGTTTAGGAGCTTCCTATGTGGGCTGCGTGAACTGGTAGTCAAGGCTGGTTCTGTAGTGCCAGTAGGCCCAGCTCCCCCTGTAGGACTGTTGGGGTTCGGTAACTGCGGCTGCCTCGCGGCCTAGCTGTTCTCTCCTCTCCTGTGGGCCTTGGGGTCCACCACCTGGTTCCAGCACCGTCAGCTGGTTCCGGGCCGAGCCTTTGGCTTAGGTGCCTCCTCCTGGGTATCCGAGTTCCGCCAACGCCAGGCGGTCCTTGGTAGTGCTTTTAAGCGCGGGCACCTACAGCTTAGTAACCGGGTTCCAGCACCGTCAGCTGGTCCTCGGTCGTGCCATTGGCTCTTGCACACTGGGGCAACGCATCCGGGTTCCAGCACCGCCAGCTGGTTCTCGGCAGTGTTCTTGTCACAGGTACTCCCTCGTGCCAAGCCTGGTTTCAGCACCGTCAGCTGTTTCCGGGTTGTGTCAAGCTCACTGAGACACCTATGCTTGCCTCGTCGTGGTGCGGTCGGGTTAGCCAACTCCAGGGTGCCTCCAGTTTAGGAGCTTCCTATGTGGGCTGCGTGAACTGGTAGTCAAGGCTGGTTCTGTAGTGCCAGTAGGCCCAGCTCCCCCTGTAGGACTGTTGGGGTTCGGTAACTGCGGCTGCCTCGCGGCCTAGCTGTTCTCTCCTCTCCTGTGGACCTTCGGGTCCACCACCTGGTTCCAGCACCGTCAGCTGGTTCCGGGCCGAGCCTTTGGCTTAGGTGCCTCCTCCTGGGTATCCGAGTTCCGCCAACGCCAGGCGGTCCTTGGTAGTGCTTTTAAGCGCGGGCACCTACAGCTTAGTAACCGGGTTCCAGCACCGTCAGCTGGTCCTCGGTCGTGCCATTGGCTCTTGCACACTGGGGCAACGCATCCGGGTTCCAGCACCGCCAGCTGGTTCTCGGCAGTGTTCTTGTCACAGGTACTCCCTCGTGCCAAGCCTGGTTTCAGCACCGTCAGCTGTTTCCGGGTTGTGTCAAGCTCACTGAGACACCTATGCTTGCCTCGTCGTGGTGCGGTCGGGTTAGCCAACTCCAGGGTGCCTCCAGTTTAGGAGCTTCCTATGTGGGCTGCGTGAACTGGTAGTCAAGGCTGGTTCTGTAGTGCCAGTAGGCCCAGCTCCCCCTGTAGGACTGTTGGGGTTCGGTAACTGCGGCTGCCTCGCGGCCTAGCTGTTCTCTCCTCTCCTGTGGACCTTCGGGTCCACCACCTGGTTCCAGCACCGTCAGCTGGTTCCGGGCCGAGCCTTTGGCTTAGGTGCCTCCTCCTGGGTATCCGAGTTCCGCCAACGCCAGGCGGTCCTTGGTAGTGCTTTTAAGCGCGGGCACCTACAGCTTAGTAACCGGGTTCCAGCACCGTCAGCTGGTCCTCGGTCGTGCCATTGGCTCTTGCACACTGGGGCAACGCATCCGGGTTCCAGCACCGCCAGCTGGTTCTCGGCAGTGTTTTTGTCACAGGTACTCCCTCGTGCCAAGCCTGGTTTCAGCACCGTCAGCTGTTTCCGGGTTGTGTCAAGCTCACTGAGACACCTATGCTTGCCTCGTCGTGGTGCGGTCGGGTTAGCCAACTCCAGGGTGCCTCCAGTTTAGGAGCTTCCTATGTGGGCTGCGTGAACTGGTAGTCAAGGCTGGTTCTGTAGTGCCAGTAGGCCCAGCTCCCCCTGTAGGACTGTTGGGGTTCGGTAACTGCGGCTGCCTCGCGGCCTAGCTGTTCTCTCCTCTCCTGTGGGCCTTGGGGTCCACCACCTGGTTCCAGCACCGTCAGCTGGTTCCGGGCCGAGCCTTTGGCTTAGGTGCCTCCTCCTGGGTATCCGAGTTCCGCCAACGCCAGGCGGTCCTTGGTAGTGCTTTTAAGCGCGGGCACCTACAGCTTAGTAACCGGGTTCCAGCACCGTCAGCTGGTCCTCGGTCGTGCCATTGGCTCTTGCACACTGGGGCAACGCATCCGGGTTCCAGCACCGCCAGCTGGTTCTCGGCAGTGTTCTTGTCACAGGTACTCCCTCGTGCCAAGCCTGGTTTCAGCACCGTCAGCTGTTTCCGGGTTGTGTCAAGCTCACTGAGACACCTATGCTTGCCTCGTCGTGGTGCGGTCGGGTTAGCCAACTCCAGGGTGCCTCCAGTTTAGGAGCTTCCTATGTGGGCTGCGTGAACTGGTAGTCAAGGCTGGTTCTGTAGTGCCAGTAGGCCCAGCTCCCCCTGTAGGACTGTTGGGGTTCGGTAACTGCGGCTGCCTCGCGGCCTAGCTGTTCTCTCCTCTCCTGTGGACCTTCGGGTCCACCACCTGGTTCCAGCACCGTCAGCTGGTTCCGGGCCGAGCCTTTGGCTTAGGTGCCTCCTCCTGGGTATCCGAGTTCCGCCAACGCCAGGCGGTCCTTGGTAGTGCTTTTAAGCGCGGGCACCTACAGCTTAGTAACCGGGTTCCAGCACCGTCAGCTGGTCCTCGGTCGTGCCATTGGCTCTTGCACACTGGGGCAACGCATCCGGGTTCCAGCACCGCCAGCTGGTTCTCGGCAGTGTTCTTGTCACAGGTACTCCCTCGTGCCAAGCCTGGTTTCAGCACCGTCAGCTGTTTCCGGGTTGTGTCAAGCTCACTGAGACACCTATGCTTGCCTCGTCGTGGTGCGGTCGGGTTAGCCAACTCCAGGGTGCCTCCAGTTTAGGAGCTTCCTATGTGGGCTGCGTGAACTGGTAGTCAAGGCTGGTTCTGTAGTGCCAGTAGGCCCAGCTCCCCCTGTAGGACTGTTGGGGTTCGGTAACTGCGGCTGCCTCGCGGCCTAGCTGTTCTCTCCTCTCCTGTGGGCCTTGGGGTCCACCACCTGGTTCCAGCACCGTCAGCTGGTTCCGGGCCGAGCCTTTGGCTTAGGTGCCTCCTCCTGGGTATCCGAGTTCCGCCAACGCCAGGCGGTCCTTGGTAGTGCTTTTAAGCGCGGGCACCTACAGCTTAGTAACCGGGTTCCAGCACCGTCAGCTGGTCCTCGGTCGTGCCATTGGCTCTTGCACACTGGGGCAACGCATCCGGGTTCCAGCACCGCCAGCTGGTTCTCGGCAGTGTTTTTGTCACAGGTACTCCCTCGTGCCAAGCCTGGTTTCAGCACCGTCAGCTGTTTCCGGGTTGTGTCAAGCTCACTGAGACACCTATGCTTGCCTCGTCGTGGTGCGGTCGGGTTAGCCAACTCCAGGGTGCCTCCAGTTTAGGAGCTTCCTATGTGGGCTGCGTGAACTGGTAGTCAAGGCTGGTTCTGTAGTGCCAGTAGGCCCAGCTCCCCCTGTAGGACTGTTGGGGTTCGGTAACTGCGGCTGCCTCGCGGCCTAGCTGTTCTCTCCTCTCCTGTGGACCTTCGGGTCCACCACCTGGTTCCAGCACCGTCAGCTGGTTCCGGGCCGAGCCTTTGGCTTAGGTGCCTCCTCCTGGGTATCCGAGTTCCGCCAACGCCAGGCGGTCCTTGGTAGTGCTTTTAAGCGCGGGCACCTACAGCTTAGTAACCGGGTTCCAGCACCGTCAGCTGGTCCTCGGTCGTGCCATTGGCTCTTGCACACTGGGGCAACGCATCCGGGTTCCAGCACCGCCAGCTGGTTCTCGGCAGTGTTTTTGTCACAGGTACTCCCTCGTGCCAAGCCTGGTTTCAGCACCGTCAGCTGTTTCCGGGTTGTGTCAAGCTCACTGAGACACCTATGCTTGCCTCGTCGTGGTGCGGTCGGGTTAGCCAACTCCAGGGTGCCTCCAGTTTAGGAGCTTCCTATGTGGGCTGCGTGAACTGGTAGTCAAGGCTGGTTCTGTAGTGCCAGTAGGCCCAGCTCCCCCTGTAGGACTGTTGGGGTTCGGTAACTGCGGCTGCCTCGCGGCCTAGCTGTTCTCTCCTCTCCTGTGGGCCTTCGGGTCCACCACCTGGTTCCAGCACCGTCAGCTGGTTCTCGGCAGTGTCTTTTGCTCTTGTACCTTCTGCTCCCCATCCTGGTTCCAGTACCGTCAGCTGGTTCCGGGCAGAGCCTTTGGCTTAGGTGCCTCCTTCTGGGTATCCAAGTTCCACCAACGTCAGGTGGTCCTTGGTAGTGCTTTCAGGCACGGGTACCTCCTGCTTAGTAACCGGGTTCCAGTAACGTCAGCTGGTCCTCGGTAGTTCCATTGGCTCTTGGACCTTCGGCTACCCATCCGGGTTCCAGTACCGTCAGCTGGTTCTCGGCAGTGTCTTTTGCTCTTGTACCTTCTGCTCCCCATCCTGGTTCCAGTAACGTCAGCTGGTTCCGGGCAGAGCCTTTGGCTTAGGTGCCTCCTTCTGGGTATCCGAGTTCCGTCAACGTCAGGCGGTCCTTGGTAGTGCTTTTTAGCACGGGTACCTCCTGCTTAGTAACCGGGTTCCAGTAACGTCAGCTGGTCCTCGGTAGTTCCATAGGCTCTTGAACCTTCGGGTAGCCATCCGAGTTCCAGTTCCATCAGCTGGTTCTTGGCATTTTCTCAGCCTTCTTGTACCTTCTGCTACATTTCCAAGTTGAAGACCCTAACGTCGACGACCCGGAAGACCACCACGATGACGACGACACGGAAGACCACCCCGATGACGACGACGACGACGGCGGAGACGACGACGGCGGAGATGACGACACTGGAGACGACGACCCTGGAGACGACAACATGGAAGACCGAGAAGCAGAAGAACAAGAGGCTGCAGAACAAAGAGCAGAAGAACATTAAGCATAAGACTTAATATCAGAGCAAAAGATATTATCTAAATTATATGCAGAAGAAGACTAAGCAGTGTATGGGGGTGAGTCCGTTCCTCCTCGTGGTGCCCCTGGATAAAGCCTGATGCTGCAGGCCAAACTGAACGCGGACAAATGTAACTTTTGTGACTGGCAGAACGGAAGGTGTAATCTTCAAACTTTTATAGATAACAACTACGGGAATGCCTGTCACAAATGAGAATATGATGAAGAAGTAGAATAGGAAGAATAATAACAGTGGAATAAAAAGAATATGTAGAATAAGAAGAATAATAATAGTTGAATAAAATGAATATGAAGAATGTAATAAAAAAAAAAAAATAGGTAGAAGATGAAGAAGAAGATGAATAAGGTGAAGAAGTTGATGTCAAAGATGCTGATGATGATGAAGATGAAAGTGTGGGAAAAGAAAAAAAAAAAGAAAAAAAAGAAGGGGAAGGGCGTGGAATAGTGAAACATCAATATCTGACAAAATAAAAAAAAAATTTACATAGTCAATATCTTTGTCACTCCGAACGTCTTAAAAAAAAACAAAAAACATGCTATTCTATTTGATTGGGATAAACCTCTATGACTTTAATGTCTCCGCCACCTCCCCAAATACATCCGGCATTATTCTTAGTTGTTTTCCTTCATGTAGAATGAACCTACAAGGAAAGAAAGGGTTTATTTTAATTCCGATATTTTGGTCCCATTGACTTGCATTGGGATCGGGTATCGGTATCGGCGATATCCGATATTTTTTGAATATCGGCCGATCCAAACCGATACCGATACTTTCCGATATCGGAAGGTATCGCTCAACACTAGTGTAGGGTATAGAGTGTAGGGTATAGAGTGTATGGTATAGAGTGTAGGGTATAGAGTGTAGGGTATAAAGTGTAGAGTGTAGGGTATAGAGTGTAGGGTATAGAGTGTAGGGTATAGAGTGTAGGGTATAGAGTGTAGGGTATAGAGTGTAGAGTGTAGGGTATAGAGTGTAGGGTATAGAGTGTAGGGTATAGAGTGTAGGGTATAGAGTGTAGGGTATAAAGTGTAGAGTGTAGGGTATAGAGGGTAGGGTATAGAGTGTAGGGTATAGAGTTTAGAGTGTAGGGTATAGAGTGTAGGGTATAGAGTGTATGGTATAGAGTGTAGGGTATAGAGTGTAGAGTGTAGGGTATAGAGTGTAGGGTATACTGTGTAGAGTGTAGGGTATAGAGTGTAAGGTATAGAGGGTAGGGTATAGAGTGTATGGTGTAGAGTGTAGGGTATAGTGTGTAGGGTATAGAGTGTGGGGTATAGAGTGTATGGTATTGAAATTAGGGTATAGAGTGTAGGGTATAGAGTGTAAGCTATAAAGTGTAGGGTGTAGAGTGTAGGGTATAGAGTGTAGGGTATAGAGTGTAGGGTACAGAGTGTAGGGTATAGAGTGTAGAGTGTAGGGTATAGAGTGTAGGGTATAGAGTGTAGAGTGTAGGGTATAGAGTGTAGGGTTTAGAGAGTAGGGTATAGAGTGTAGAGTGTAGGGTATAGAGTGTAGAGTGTAGGGTATAGAGTGTAGGGTGTAGAGTGTAGGGTATAGAGTGTAGGGTTTAGAGAGTTGGGTATAGAGTGTAGAGTGTAGGGTATAGAGTATAGAGTGTAGGGTATAGAGTGTAGAGTGTAGGGTATAGAGTGTAGAGTGTAGGGTATAGAGTGTAGTGTATAGATTGTAGGGTATAGAGTGTAGATTGTAGGGTATAGAGTGTAGGGTATAGAGTGTATGGTATAGAGTGTAGAGAGTAGGGTATAGAGTGTATAGTGTAGGGTATAGAGTGTAGGGTATAGAGTGTATGGTATAGAGTGTAGGGAATAGAGTGTAGGCTATAGAGTGTATGATATAGAGTGTAGGGTATAGAGTGTATGGTATAGAGTGTAGGGTATAGAGTGTAGGGTATAGAGTGTAGGGTATAGAGTGTATGGTATAGAGTGTATGGTATAGATTGTAGGGTATAGAGTGTAGGGTATAGAGTGTAGAGTGTAGGGTATAGAGTGTAGAGTGTAGGGTATAGAGTGTAGGGTATAGAGTGTAGGGTATAGAGTGTAGGGTATAGAGTGTAGAGTGTATGGTATAGAGTGCAGGGGATAGAGTGTAACATAGTAACATAGTAACATAGTTAGTAAGGCCGAAAAAAGACATTTGTCCATCCAGTTCAGCCTATATTCCATCATAATAAATACCCAGATCTACGTCCTTCTACAGAACCTAATAATTGTATGATACAATATTGTTCTGCTCCAGGAAGACATCCAGGCCTCTCTTGAACCCCTCGACTGAGTTCGCCATCACCACCTCCTCAGGCAAGCAATTCCAGATTCTCACTGCCCTAACAGTAAAGAATCCTCTTCTATGTTGGTGGAAAAACCTTCTCTCCTCCAGACGCAAAGAATGCCCCCTTGTGCCCGTCACCTTCCTTGGTATAAACAGATCCTCAGCGAGATATTTGTATTGTCCCCTTATATACTTATACATGGTTATTAGATCGCCCCTCAGTCGTCTTTTTTCTAGACTAAATAATCCTAATTTCGCTAATCTATCTGGGTATTGTAGTTCTCCCATCCCCTTTATTAATTTTGTTGCCCTCCTTTGTACTCTCTCTAGTTCCATTATATCCTTCCTGAGCACCGGTGCCCAAAACTGGACACAGTACTCCATGTGCGGTCTAACTAGGGATTTGTACAGAGGCAGTATAATGCTCTCATCATGTGTATCCAGACCTCTTTTAATGCACCCCATGATCCTGTTTGCCTTGGCAGCTGCTGCCTGGCACTGGCTGCTCCAGGTAAGTTTATCATTAACTAGGATCCCCAAGTCCTTCTCCCTGTCAGATTTACCCAGTGGTTTCCCGTTCAGTGTGTAATGGTGATATTGATTCCCTCTTCCCATGTGTATAACCTTACATTTATCATTGTTAAACCTCATCTGCCACCTTTCAGCCCAAGTTTCCAACTTATCCAGATCCATCTGTAGCAGAATACTATCTTCTCTTGTATTAACTGCTTTACATAGTTTTGTATCATCTGCAAATATCGATATTTTACTGTGTAAACCTTCTACCAGATCATTAATGAATATGTTGAAGAGAACAGGTCCCAATACTGACCCCTGCGGTACCCCACTGGTCACAGCGACCCAGTTAGAGACTATACCATTTATAACCACCCTCTGCTTTCTATCACTAAGCCAGTTACTAACCCATTTACACACATTTTCCCCCAGACCAAGCATTCTCATTTTGTGTACCAACCTCTTGTGCGGCACGGTATCAAACGCTTTGGAAAAATCGAGATATACCACGTCCAATGACTCACCGTGGTCCAGCCTATAGCTTACCTCTTCATAAAAACTGATTAGATTGGTTTGACAGGAGCGATTTCTCATAAACCCATGCTGATATGGAGTTAAACAGTTATTCTCATTGAGATAATCCAGAATAACATCCCTCAGAAACCCTTCAAATATTTTACCAACAATAGAGGTTAGACTTACTGGCCTATAATTTCCAGGTTCACTTTTAGAGCCCTTTTTGAATATTGGCACCACATTTGCTATGCGCCAGTCCTGCGGAACAGACCCTGTCGCTATAGAGTCACTAAAAATAAGAAATAATGATTTATCTATTACATTATTTAGTTCTCTTAGTACTCGTGGGTGTATGCCATCCGGACCCGGAGATTTATCTATTTTAATCTTATTTAGCCGGTTTCGCACCTCTTCTTGGGTTAGATTGGTGACCCTTAATATAATGTTTTCATTGTTTCTTGGGATTTCTTGGGATTTACCCTACACTCTATACCTCACACTCTACACTCTATACCCTACACTCTATACCCTACACTCTACACTCTATACCCTACATAGAGTATAGAGTGTAGAGTGTGTGTTATAGAGTGCAGGGGATAGAGTGTAGAGTGTGAGGTATAGAGTGTAGGGTATAGAGTGTATGGTATAGAGTGTATGGTATAGATTGTAGGGTATAGAGTGTAGGGTATAGAGTGTAGAGTGTAGGGTATAGAGTGTAGAGTGTAGGGTATAGAGTGTATGGTATAGGGTGTATGGTATAGATTGTAGGGTATAGAGTGTAGGGTAAAGAGTGTAGAGTGTAGGGTATAGAGTGTAGAGTGTAGGGTATAGAGTGTAGGGTATAGAGTGTAGAGTGTAGGGTATAGAGTGTAGAGTATAGAGTGTAGAGTGTATGGTATAGAGTGCAGGGGATAGAGTGTAGAGTGTAGGGAATAGAGTGTAGGGTATAGAGTGTAGAGTGTAGGGTATAGAGTGTAGGGTTTAGAGAGTAGGGTATAGAGTGTAGAGTGTAGGGTATAGAGTGTAGAGTGTAGGGTATAGAGTGTAGGGTATAGTGTGTAGAGTGTAGGGTATAGAGTGTAGTGTTTAGAGAGTTGGGTATAGAGTGTAGAGTGTAGGTTATAGAGTATAGAGTGTAGGGTATAGAGTGTAGGGTATAGAGTGTAGAGTGTAGGGTATAAAGTGTAGAGAGTAGGGTGCAGAGTGTAGGGTATAGAGGGTAGGTTATAGAGTGTAGGGTATAGATTGTAGATTGTAGGGTGTAGAGTGTAGGGTATAGAGTGTAAGGTATAGAGTGTAGGGTATAAAGTGTATGTTATAGAGTGTAGGGTATAGAGTGTAGAGTGTAGGGTATAGAGTGTACGGTATAGAGTGTAGGGTATAGAGTGTTTGGTACAGAGTGTAGGGTAAAGAGTGTAGAGTGTAGGGTATAGAGTGTAGGGTATAGAGTGTAGGGTAAAGAGTGTATGGTATAGAGTGTAGAGTGTAGGGTATAGAGTGTATAGTGTAGGGTATAGAGTGTAGGGTATAGAGTGTATGGTATAGAGTGTAGGGAACAGAGTGTAGGCTATAGAGTGTATGATATAGAATGTAGGGTATAGAGTGTATGGTATAGAGTGTAGGGTATAGAGTGTAGGGTATAGAGTGTATGGTATAGAGTGTATGGTATAGATTGTAGGGTATAGAGTGTAGGGTATAGAGTGTAGAGTGTAGGGTATAGAGTGTAGGGTATAGAGTGTAGAGTGTAGGGTATAGAGTGTAGGGTATAGAGTGTAGAGTGTATGGTATAAAGTGCAGGGGATAGAGTGTAGAGTGTGAGGTATAGAGTGTAGGGTATAGAGTGTATGGTATAGAGTGTATGGTATAGATTGTAGGGTATAGAGTGTAGGGTATAGAGTGTAGAGTGTAGGGTATAGAGTGTAGAGTGTAGGGTATAGAGTGTAGGGTGTAGAGTGTAGGGTATAGAGTGTAGAGTGTAGGGTATAGAGTGTAGGGTATAGAGTGTATGGTATAGAGTGTATGGTATAGATTGTAGGGTATAGAGTGTAGGGTATAGAGTGTAGAGTGTAGGGTATAGAGTGTAGAGTGTAGGGTATAGAGTGTAGGGTATAGAGTGTAGAGTGTAGGGTATAGAGTGTAGGGTATAGAGTGTATGGAATAGAGTGTAGGGTATAGAGTGTAGAGTGTAGGGTATAGAGTGTAGGGTATAGAGCGTAGGGTGTAGGGTATAGAGTGTAGGGTATAGAGTGTAGAGTGTAGGGTATAGAGTGTATGGTATAGAGTGTAGGGTGTAGAGTGTAGGGTATAGAGTGTAGAGTGTAGGGTATAGAGTGTAGAGTGTAGGGTATAGAGTGTAGGGTATAGAGTGTAGAGTGTAGGGTATAGAAAGTAGGGTATAGAGTGTAAAGTGTATGGTATAGAGTGTAGGGGATAGAGTGTATGGTGTAGAGTGTATGGTATAGAGTGTAGGGTAGAGAATGTAGGGTATAGAGTGTAGAGTGTAGGGTATATAGTGTAGGGTGTAGAGTGTAGGGTATAGAGTGTAGAGTGTATGGTATAGAGTGTAGGGGATAGAGTGTATGGTATAGAGTGTATGGTATAGAGTGTATGGTATAGATTGTAGGGTATAGAGTGTAGGGTATCGAGTGTAGAGTGTAGGGTATAGAGTGTAGAGTGTAGGGTATAGAGTGTAGGGTATAGAGTGTAGGGTATAGAGTGTAGGGTATAGAGTGTAGGGTGTTGAGTGTAGGGTATAGAGTGTAGGGTATAGGGTGTAGGGTATAGAGTGTAGGGTGTAGAGTGTAGGGTATAGAGTGTAGGGTATAGAGTGTAGGGTATAGCGTGTAGGGTATAGAGTGAAGGGTATAGAGTGTAGGGTATAGAGTGTAGGGTATAAAGTGTAGAGTGTAGGGTGTAGAGTGTAGAGTGTAGAGTGTAGGGTATAGAGTGGAGGGTATAGAGTGTAGGGTATAGAGTGTAGGGTATAAAGTGTAGAGTGTAGGGTATATAGTGTAGGGTATAGAGTGTAGGGTATAGAGTGTAGAGTGTAGGGTATAGAGTGTAGGGTATAGAGTGTATGGTATAGAGTGTAGAGAGTAGGGTATAGAGAGTATAGTGTAGGGTATAAAGTGTAGGGTATAGAGTGTATGGAATAGAGTGTAGGGAATAGAGTGTAGGCTATAGAGTGTATGATATAGAGTGTAGGGTATAGAGTGTATGGTATAGCGTGTAGGGTATAGAGTGTAGGGTATAGAGTGTAGGGTATAGAGTGTATGGTATAGAGTGTATGGTATAGAGTGTAGGGTATAGAGTGTAGGGTATAAAGTGTAGAGTGTAGGGTATAGAGTGTAGGGTATAGAGTGTAGGGTATAGAGTGTAGGGTATAGAGTGTAGGGTATAGAGTGTAGAGTGTAGGGTATAGAGTGTAGGGTATAGAGTGTAGGGTATAGAGTGTAGGGTATAGAGTGTAGGGTATAAAGTGTAGAGTGTAGGGTATAGAGTGTAGGGTATAGAGTGTAGGGTATAGAGTTTAGAGTGTAGGGTATAGAGTGTAGGGTATAGAGTGTATGGTATAGAGTGTAGGGTATAGAGTGTAGAGTGTAGGGTATAGAGTGTAGGGTATACTGTGTAGAGTGTAGGGTATAGAGTGTAAGGTATAGAGGGTAGGGTATAGAGTGTATGGTGTAGAGTGTAGGGTATAGTGTGTAGGGTATAGAGTGTAGGGTATAGAGTGTATGGTATAGAAATTAGGGTATAGAGTGTAAGCTATAAAGTGTAGGGTGTAGAGTGTAGGGTATAGAGTGTAGGGTATAGAGTGTAGGGTACAGAGTGTAGGGTATAGAGTGTAGAGTGTAGGGTATAGAGTGTAGGGTATAGAGTGTAGAGTGTAGGGTATAGAGTGTAGGGTTTAGAGAGTAGGGTATAGAGTGTAGGGTATAGAGTGTAGAGTGTAGGGTATAGAGTGTAGGGTTTAGAGAGTTGGGTATAGAGTGTAGAGTGTAGGGTATAGAGTATAGAGTGTAGGGTATAGAGTGTAGAGTGTAGGGTATAGAGTGTAGAGTGTAGGGTATAGAGTGTAGTGTATAGATTGTAGGGTATAGAGTGTAGATTGTAGGGTATAGAGTGTAGGGTATAGAGTGTATGGTATAGAGTGTAGAGAGTAGGGTATAGAGTGTATAGTGTAGGGTATAGAGTGTAGGGTATAGAGTGTATGGTATAGAGTGTAGGGAATAGAGTGTAGGCTATACAGTGTATGATATAGAGTGTAGGGTATAGAGTGTATGGTATAGAGTGTAGGGTATAGAGTGTAGGGTATAGAGTGTAGGGTATAGAGTGTATGGTATAGAGTGTATGGTATAGAGTGTAGAGAGTAGGGTATAGAGTGTATAGTGTAGGGTATAGAGTGTAGGGTATAGAGTGTAGGGTATAGAGTGTATGGTATAGAAATTAGGGTATAGAGTGTAGGGTATAGAGTGTAAGCTATAAAGTGTAGGGTGTAGAGTGTAGGGTATAGAGTGTAGGGTATAGAGTGTAGGGTACAGAGTGTAGGGTATAGAGTGTAGAGTGTAGGGTATAGAGTGTAGGGTATAGAGTGTAGAGTGTAGGGTATAGAGTGTAGGGTTTAGAGAGTAGGGTATAGAGTGTAGGGTATAGAGTGTAGAGTGTAGGGTATAGAGTGTAGGGTTTAGAGAGTTGGGTATAGAGTGTAGAGTGTAGGGTATAGAGTATAGAGTGTAGGGTATAGAGTGTAGAGTGTAGGGTATAGAGTGTAGAGTGTAGGGTATAGAGTGTAGTGTATAGATTGTAGGGTATAGAGTGTAGATTGTAGGGTATAGAGTGTAGGGTATAGAGTGTATGGTATAGAGTGTAGAGAGTAGGGTATAGAGTGTATAGTGTAGGGTATAGAGTGTAGGGTATAGAGTGTATGGTATAGAGTGTAGGGAATAGAGTGTAGGCTATACAGTGTATGATATAGAGTGTAGGGTATAGAGTGTATGGTATAGAGTGTAGGGTATAGAGTGTAGGGTATAGAGTGTAGGGTATAGAGTGTATGGTATAGAGTGTATGGTATAGATTGTAGGGTATAGAGTGTAGGGTATAGAGTGTAGGGTATAGAGTGTAGGGTATAGAGTGTAGAGTGTAGGGTATAGAGTGTAGGGTATAGAGTGTAGGGTATAGAGTGTAGGGTATAGAGTGTAGGGTATAAAGTGTAGAGTGTAGGGTATAGAGTGTAGGGTATAGAGTGTAGGGTATAGAGTTTAGAGTGTAGGGTATAGAGTGTAGGGTATAGAGTGTATGGTATAGAGTGTAGGGTATAGAGTGTAGAGTGTAGGGTATAGAGTGTAGGGTATACTGTGTAGAGTGTAGGGTATAGAGTGTAAGGTATAGAGGGTAGGGTATAGAGTGTATGGTGTAGAGTGTAGGGTATAGTGTGTAGGGTATAGAGTGTAGGGTATAGAGTGTATGGTATAGAAATTAGGGTATAGAGTGTAGGGTATAGAGTGTAAGCTATAAAGTGTAGGGTGTAGAGTGTAGGGTATAGAGTGTAGGGTATAGAGTGTAGGGTACAGAGTGTAGGGTATAGAGTGTAGAGTGTAGGGTATAGAGTGTAGGGTATAGAGTGTAGAGTGTAGGGTATAGAGTGTAGGGTTTAGAGAGTAGGGTATAGAGTGTAGGGTATAGAGTGTAGAGTGTAGGGTATAGAGTGTAGGGTTTAGAGAGTTGGGTATAGAGTGTAGAGTGTAGGGTATAGAGTATAGAGTGTAGGGTATAGAGTGTAGAGTGTAGGGTATAGAGTGTAGAGTGTAGGGTATAGAGTGTAGTGTATAGATTGTAGGGTATAGAGTGTAGATTGTAGGGTATAGAGTGTAGGGTATAGAGTGTATGGTATAGAGTGTAGAGAGTAGGGTATAGAGTGTATAGTGTAGGGTATAGAGTGTAGGGTATAGAGTGTATGGTATAGAGTGTAGGGAATAGAGTGTAGGCTATACAGTGTATGATATAGAGTGTAGGGTATAGAGTGTATGGTATAGAGTGTAGGGTATAGAGTGTAGGGTATAGAGTGTAGGGTATAGAGTGTATGGTATAGAGTGTATGGTATAGATTGTAGGGTATAGAGTGTAGGGTATAGAGTGTAGAGTGTAGGGTATAGAGTGTAGAGTGTAGGGTATAGAGTGTAGGGTATAGAGTGTAGGGTATAGAGTGTAGGGTATAGAGTGTAGAGTGTATGGTATAGAGTGCAGGGGATAGAGTGTAGAGTGTGAGGTATAGAGTGTAGGGTATAGAGTGTATGGTATAGCGTGTATGGTATAGATTGTAGGGTATAGAGTGTAGGGTATAGAGTGTAGAGTGTAGGGTATAGAGTGTAGAGTGTAGGGTATAGAGTGTAGGGTATAGAGTGTATGGTATAGAGTGTATGGTATAGATTTTAGGGTATAGAGTGTAGGGTATAGAGTGTAGAGTGTAGGGTACAGAGTGTAGGGTATAGAGTGTAGAGTGTAGGGTATAGAGTGTAGGGTATAGAGTGTAGAGTGTAGGATATAGAGTGTAGGTTATAGAGTGTAGAGTGTGTGTTATAGAGTGCAGGGGATAGAGTGTAGAGTGTGAGGTATAGAGTGTATGGTATAGAGTGTATGGTATAGAGTGTATGGTATAGATTGTAGGGTATAGAGTGTAGGGTATAGAGTGTAGAGTGTAGGGTATAGAGTGTAGAGTGTAGGGTATAGAGTGTATGGTATAGAGTGTATGGTATAGATTGTAGGGTATAGAGTGTAGGGTATAGAGTGTAGAGTGTAGGGTATAGAGTATAGAGTGTAGGGTATAGAGTGTAGGGTATAGAGTGTAGGGTATAGAGTGTAGGGTATAAAGTGTAGAGTGTAGGGTATAGAGTGTAGGGTATAGAGTGTAGGGTATAGAGTGTAGGGTATAGAGTGTAGGGTATAGAGTGTAGAGTGTAGGGTATAGAGTGTAGGGTATAGAGTGTAGGGTATAGAGTGTAGGGTATAGAGTGTAGGGTATAAAGTGTAGAGTGTAGGGTATAGAGGGTAGGGTATAGAGTGTAGGGTATAGAGTTTAGAGTGTAGGGTATAGAGTGTAGGGTATAGAGTGTATGGTATAGAGTGTAGGGTATAGAGTGTAGAGTGTAGGGTATAGAGTGTAGGGTATACTGTGTAGAGTGTAGGGTATAGAGTGTAAGGTATAGAGGGTAGGGTATAGAGTGTATGGTGTAGAGTGTAGGGTATAGTGTGTAGGGTATAGAGTGTGGGGTATAGAGTGTATGGTATTGAAATTAGGGTATAGAGTGTAGGGTATAGAGTGTAAGCTATAAAGTGTAGGGTGTAGAGTGTAGGGTATAGAGTGTAGGGTATAGAGTGTAGGGTACAGAGTGTAGGGTATAGAGTGTAGAGTGTAGGGTATAGAGTGTAGGGTATAGAGTGTAGAGTGTAGGGTATAGAGTGTAGGGTTTAGAGAGTAGGGTATAGAGTGTAGAGTGTAGGGTATAGAGTGTAGAGTGTAGGGTATAGAGTGTAGGGTGTAGAGTGTAGGGTATAGAGTGTAGGGTTTAGAGAGTTGGGTATAGAGTGTAGAGTGTAGGGTATAGAGTATAGAGTGTAGGGTATAGAGTGTAGAGTGTAGGGTATAGAGTGTAGAGTGTAGGGTATAGAGTGTAGTGTATAGATTGTAGGGTATAGAGTGTAGATTGTAGGGTATAGAGTGTAGGGTATAGAGTGTATGGTATAGAGTGTAGAGAGTAGGGTATAGAGTGTATAGTGTAGGGTATAGAGTGTAGGGTATAGAGTGTATGGTATAGAGTGTAGGGTATAGAGTGTAGGGTATAAAGTGTAGAGTGTAGGGTATAGAGTGTAGGGTATAGAGTGTAGGGTATAGAGTGTAGGGTATAGAGTGTAGGGTATAGAGTGTAGAGTGTAGGGTATAGAGTGTAGGGTATAGAGTGTAGGGTATAGAGTGTAGGGTATAGAGTGTAGGGTATAAAGTGTAGAGTGTAGGGTATAGAGGGTAGGGTATAGAGTGTAGGGTATAGAGTTTAGAGTGTAGGGTATAGAGTGTAGGGTATAGAGTGTATGGTATAGAGTGTAGGGTATAGAGTGTAGAGTGTAGGGTATAGAGTGTAGGGTATACTGTGTAGAGTGTAGGGTATAGAGTGTAAGGTATAGAGGGTAGGGTATAGAGTGTATGGTGTAGAGTGTAGGGTATAGTGTGTAGGGTATAGAGTGTGGGGTATAGAGTGTATGGTATTGAAATTAGGGTATAGAGTGTAGGGTATAGAGTGTAAGCTATAAAGTGTAGGGTGTAGAGTGTAGGGTATAGAGTGTAGGGTATAGAGTGTAGGGTACAGAGTGTAGGGTATAGAGTGTAGAGTGTAGGGTATAGAGTGTAGGGTATAGAGTGTAGAGTGTAGGGTATAGAGTGTAGGGTTTAGAGAGTAGGGTATAGAGTGTAGAGTGTAGGGTATAGAGTGTAGAGTGTAGGGTATAGAGTGTAGGGTGTAGAGTGTAGGGTATAGAGTGTAGGGTTTAGAGAGTTGGGTATAGAGTGTAGAGTGTAGGGTATAGAGTATAGAGTGTAGGGTATAGAGTGTAGAGTGTAGGGTATAGAGTGTAGAGTGTAGGGTATAGAGTGTAGTGTATAGATTGTAGGGTATAGAGTGTAGATTGTAGGGTATAGAGTGTAGGGTATAGAGTGTATGGTATAGAGTGTAGAGAGTAGGGTATAGAGTGTATAGTGTAGGGTATAGAGTGTAGGGTATAGAGTGTATGGTATAGAGTGTAGGGAATAGAGTGTAGGCTATAGAGTGTATGATATAGAGTGTAGGGTATAGAGTGTATGGTATAGAGTGTAGGGTATAGAGTGTAGGGTATAGAGTGTAGGGTATAGAGTGTATGGTATAGAGTGTATGGTATAGATTGTAGGGTATAGAGTGTAGGGTATAGAGTGTAGAGTGTAGGGTATAGAGTGTAGAGTGTAGGGTATAGAGTGTAGGGTATAGAGTGTAGGGTATAGAGTGTAGGGTATAGAGTGTAGAGTGTATGGTATAGAGTGCAGGGGATAGAGTGTAACATAGTAACATAGTAACATAGTTAGTAAGGCCGAAAAAAGACATTTGTCCATCCAGTTCAGCCTATATTCCATCATAATAAATACCCAGATCTACGTCCTTCTACAGAACCTAATAATTGTATGATACAATATTGTTCTGCTCCAGGAAGACATCCAGGCCTCTCTTGAACCCCTCGACTGAGTTCGCCATCACCACCTCCTCAGGCAAGCAATTCCAGATTCTCACTGCCCTAACAGTAAAGAATCCTCTTCTATGTTGGTGGAAAAACCTTCTCTCCTCCAGACGCAAAGAATGCCCCCTTGTGCCCGTCACCTTCCTTGGTATAAACAGATCCTCAGCGAGATATTTGTATTGTCCCCTTATATACTTATACATGGTTATTAGATCGCCCCTCAGTCGTCTTTTTTCTAGACTAAATAATCCTAATTTCGCTAATCTATCTGGGTATTGTAGTTCTCCCATCCCCTTTATTAATTTTGTTGCCCTCCTTTGTACTCTCTCTAGTTCCATTATATCCTTCCTGAGCACCGGTGCCCAAAACTGGACACAGTACTCCATGTGCGGTCTAACTAGGGATTTGTACAGAGGCAGTATAATGCTCTCATCATGTGTATCCAGACCTCTTTTAATGCACCCCATGATCCTGTTTGCCTTGGCAGCTGCTGCCTGGCACTGGCTGCTCCAGGTAAGTTTATCATTAACTAGGATCCCCAAGTCCTTCTCCCTGTCAGATTTACCCAGTGGTTTCCCGTTCAGTGTGTAATGGTGATATTGATTCCCTCTTCCCATGTGTATAACCTTACATTTATCATTGTTAAACCTCATCTGCCACCTTTCAGCCCAAGTTTCCAACTTATCCAGATCCATCTGTAGCAGAATACTATCTTCTCTTGTATTAACTGCTTTACATAGTTTTGTATCATCTGCAAATATCGATATTTTACTGTGTAAACCTTCTACCAGATCATTAATGAATATGTTGAAGAGAACAGGTCCCAATACTGACCCCTGCGGTACCCCACTGGTCACAGCGACCCAGTTAGAGACTATACCATTTATAACCACCCTCTGCTTTCTATCACTAAGCCAGTTACTAACCCATTTACACACATTTTCCCCCAGACCAAGCATTCTCATTTTGTGTACCAACCTCTTGTGCGGCACGGTATCAAACGCTTTGGAAAAATCGAGATATACCACGTCCAATGACTCACCGTGGTCCAGCCTATAGCTTACCTCTTCATAAAAACTGATTAGATTGGTTTGACAGGAGCGATTTCTCATAAACCCATGCTGATATGGAGTTAAACAGTTATTCTCATTGAGATAATCCAGAATAACATCCCTCAGAAACCCTTCAAATATTTTACCAACAATAGAGGTTAGACTTACTGGCCTATAATTTCCAGGTTCACTTTTAGAGCCCTTTTTGAATATTGGCACCACATTTGCTATGCGCCAGTCCTGCGGAACAGACCCTGTCGCTATAGAGTCACTAAAAATAAGAAATAATGATTTATCTATTACATTACTTAGTTCTCTTAGTACTCGTGGGTGTATGCCATCCGGACCCGGAGATTTATCTATTTTAATCTTATTTAGCCGGTTTCGCACCTCTTCTTGGGTTAGATTGGTGACCCTTAATATAATGTTTTCATTGTTTCTTGGGATTTCTTGGGATTTACCCTACACTCTATACCTCACACTCTACACTCTATACCCTACACTCTATACCCTACACTCTACACTCTATACCCTACATAGAGTATAGAGTGTAGAGTGTGTGTTATAGAGTGCAGGGGATAGAGTGTAGAGTGTGAGGTATAGAGTGTAGGGTATAGAGTGTATGGTATAGAGTGTATGGTATAGATTGTAGGGTATAGAGTGTAGGGTATAGAGTGTAGAGTGTAGGGTATAGAGTGTAGAGTGTAGGGTATAGAGTGTATGGTATAGGGTGTATGGTATAGATTGTAGGGTATAGAGTGTAGGGTAAAGAGTGTAGAGTGTAGGGTATAGAGTGTAGAGTGTAGGGTATAGAGTGTAGGGTATAGAGTGTAGAGTGTAGGGTATAGAGTGTAGAGTATAGAGTGTAGAGTGTATGGTATAGAGTGCAGGGGATAGAGTGTAGAGTGTAGGGAATAGAGTGTAGGGTATAGAGTGTAGAGTGTAGGGTATAGAGTGTAGGGTTTAGAGAGTAGGGTATAGAGTGTAGAGTGTAGGGTATAGAGTGTAGAGTGTAGGGTATAGAGTGTAGGGTATAGTGTGTAGAGTGTAGGGTATAGAGTGTAGTGTTTAGAGAGTTGGGTATAGAGTGTAGAGTGTAGGTTATAGAGTATAGAGTGTAGGGTATAGAGTGTAGGGTATAGAGTGTAGAGTGTAGGGTATAAAGTGTAGAGAGTAGGGTGCAGAGTGTAGGGTATAGAGGGTAGGTTATAGAGTGTAGGGTATAGATTGTAGATTGTAGGGTGTAGAGTGTAGGGTATAGAGTGTAAGGTATAGAGTGTAGGGTATAAAGTGTATGTTATAGAGTGTAGGGTATAGAGTGTAGAGTGTAGGGTATAGAGTGTACGGTATAGAGTGTAGGGTATAGAGTGTTTGGTACAGAGTGTAGGGTAAAGAGTGTAGAGTGTAGGGTATAGAGTGTAGGGTATAGAGTGTAGGGTAAAGAGTGTATGGTATAGAGTGTAGAGTGTAGGGTATAGAGTGTATAGTGTAGGGTATAGAGTGTAGGGTATAGAGTGTATGGTATAGAGTGTAGGGAACAGAGTGTAGGCTATAGAGTGTATGATATAGAATGTAGGGTATAGAGTGTATGGTATAGAGTGTAGGGTATAGAGTGTAGGGTATAGAGTGTATGGTATAGAGTGTATGGTATAGATTGTAGGGTATAGAGTGTAGGGTATAGAGTGTAGAGTGTAGGGTATAGAGTGTAGGGTATAGAGTGTAGAGTGTAGGGTATAGAGTGTAGGGTATAGAGTGTAGAGTGTATGGTATAAAGTGCAGGGGATAGAGTGTAGAGTGTGAGGTATAGAGTGTAGGGTATAGAGTGTATGGTATAGAGTGTATGGTATAGATTGTAGGGTATAGAGTGTAGGGTATAGAGTGTAGAGTGTAGGGTATAGAGTGTAGAGTGTAGGGTATAGAGTGTAGGGTGTAGAGTGTAGGGTATAGAGTGTAGAGTGTAGGGTATAGAGTGTAGGGTATAGAGTGTATGGTATAGAGTGTATGGTATAGATTGTAGGGTATAGAGTGTAGGGTATAGAGTGTAGAGTGTAGGGTATAGAGTGTAGAGTGTAGGGTATAGAGTGTAGGGTATAGAGTGTAGAGTGTAGGGTATAGAGTGTAGGGTATAGAGTGTATGGAATAGAGTGTAGGGTATAGAGTGTAGAGTGTAGGGTATAGAGTGTAGGGTATAGAGCGTAGGGTGTAGGGTATAGAGTGTAGGGTATAGAGTGTAGAGTGTAGGGTATAGAGTGTATGGTATAGAGTGTAGGGTGTAGAGTGTAGGGTATAGAGTGTAGAGTGTAGGGTATAGAGTGTAGAGTGTAGGGTATAGAGTGTAGGGTATAGAGTGTAGAGTGTAGGGTATAGAAAGTAGGGTATAGAGTGTAAAGTGTATGGTATAGAGTGTAGGGGATAGAGTGTATGGTGTAGAGTGTATGGTATAGAGTGTAGGGTAGAGAATGTAGGGTATAGAGTGTAGAGTGTAGGGTATATAGTGTAGGGTGTAGAGTGTAGGGTATAGAGTGTAGAGTGTATGGTATAGAGTGTAGGGGATAGAGTGTATGGTATAGAGTGTATGGTATAGAGTGTATGGTATAGATTGTAGGGTATAGAGTGTAGGGTATCGAGTGTAGAGTGTAGGTTATAGAGTGTAGAGTGTAGGGTATAGAGTGTAGGGTATAGAGTGTAGGGTATAGAGTGTAGGGTATAGAGTGTAGGGTGTTGAGTGTAGGGTATAGAGTGTAGGGTATAGGGTGTAGGGTATAGAGTGTAGGGTGTAGAGTGTAGGGTATAGAGTGTAGGGTATAGAGTGTAGGGTATAGCGTGTAGGGTATAGAGTGAAGGGTATAGAGTGTAGGGTATAGAGTGTAGGGTATAAAGTGTAGAGTGTAGGGTGTAGAGTGTAGAGTGTAGAGTGTAGGGTATAGAGTGGAGGGTATAGAGTGTAGGGTATAGAGTGTAGGGTATAAAGTGTAGAGTGTAGGGTATATAGTGTAGGGTATAGAGTGTAGGGTATAGAGTGTAGAGTGTAGGGTATAGAGTGTAGGGTATAGAGTGTATGGTATAGAGTGTAGAGAGTAGGGTATAGAGAGTATAGTGTAGGGTATAAAGTGTAGGGTATAGAGTGTATGGAATAGAGTGTAGGGAATAGAGTGTAGGCTATAGAGTGTATGATATAGAGTGTAGGGTATAGAGTGTATGGTATAGCGTGTAGGGTATAGAGTGTAGGGTATAGAGTGTAGGGTATAGAGTGTATGGTATAGAGTGTATGGTATAGAGTGTGGGGTATAGAGTGTAGGGTATAAAGTGTAGAGTGTAGGGTATAGAGTGTAGGGTATAGAGTGTAGGGTATAGAGTGTAGGGTATAGAGTGTAGGGTATAGAGTGTAGAGTGTAGGGTATAGAGTGTAGGGTATAGAGTGTAGGGTATAGAGTGTAGGGTATAGAGTGTAGGGTATAAAGTGTAGAGTGTAGGGTATAGAGTGTAGGGTATAGAGTGTAGGGTATAGAGTTTAGAGTGTAGGGTATAGAGTGTAGGGTATAGAGTGTATGGTATAGAGTGTAGGGTATAGAGTGTAGAGTGTAGGGTATAGAGTGTAGGGTATACTGTGTAGAGTGTAGGGTATAGAGTGTAAGGTATAGAGGGTAGGGTATAGAGTGTATGGTGTAGAGTGTAGGGTATAGTGTGTAGGGTATAGAGTGTAGGGTATAGAGTGTATGGTATAGAAATTAGGGTATAGAGTGTAAGCTATAAAGTGTAGGGTGTAGAGTGTAGGGTATAGAGTGTAGGGTATAGAGTGTAGGGTACAGAGTGTAGGGTATAGAGTGTAGAGTGTAGGGTATAGAGTGTAGGGTATAGAGTGTAGAGTGTAGGGTATAGAGTGTAGGGTTTAGAGAGTAGGGTATAGAGTGTAGGGTATAGAGTGTAGAGTGTAGGGTATAGAGTGTAGGGTTTAGAGAGTTGGGTATAGAGTGTAGAGTGTAGGGTATAGAGTATAGAGTGTAGGGTATAGAGTGTAGAGTGTAGGGTATAGAGTGTAGAGTGTAGGGTATAGAGTGTAGTGTATAGATTGTAGGGTATAGAGTGTAGATTGTAGGGTATAGAGTGTAGGGTATAGAGTGTATGGTATAGAGTGTAGAGAGTAGGGTATAGAGTGTATAGTGTAGGGTATAGAGTGTAGGGTATAGAGTGTATGGTATAGAGTGTAGGGAATAGAGTGTAGGCTATACAGTGTATGATATAGAGTGTAGGGTATAGAGTGTATGGTATAGAGTGTAGGGTATAGAGTGTAGGGTATAGAGTGTAGGGTATAGAGTGTATGGTATAGAGTGTATGGTATAGAGTGTAGAGAGTAGGGTATAGAGTGTATAGTGTAGGGTATAGAGTGTAGGGTATAGAGTGTAGGGTATAGAGTGTATGGTATAGAAATTAGGGTATAGAGTGTAGGGTATAGAGTGTAAGCTATAAAGTGTAGGGTGTAGAGTGTAGGGTATAGAGTGTAGGGTATAGAGTGTAGGGTACAGAGTGTAGGGTATAGAGTGTAGAGTGTAGGGTATAGAGTGTAGGGTATAGAGTGTAGAGTGTAGGGTATAGAGTGTAGGGTTTAGAGAGTAGGGTATAGAGTGTAGGGTATAGAGTGTAGAGTGTAGGGTATAGAGTGTAGGGTTTAGAGAGTTGGGTATAGAGTGTAGAGTGTAGGGTATAGAGTATAGAGTGTAGGGTATAGAGTGTAGAGTGTAGGGTATAGAGTGTAGAGTGTAGGGTATAGAGTGTAGTGTATAGATTGTAGGGTATAGAGTGTAGATTGTAGGGTATAGAGTGTAGGGTATAGAGTGTATGGTATAGAGTGTAGAGAGTAGGGTATAGAGTGTATAGTGTAGGGTATAGAGTGTAGGGTATAGAGTGTATGGTATAGAGTGTAGGGAATAGAGTGTAGGCTATACAGTGTATGATATAGAGTGTAGGGTATAGAGTGTATGGTATAGAGTGTAGGGTATAGAGTGTAGGGTATAGAGTGTAGGGTATAGAGTGTATGGTATAGAGTGTATGGTATAGATTGTAGGGTATAGAGTGTAGGGTATAGAGTGTAGGGTATAGAGTGTAGGGTATAGAGTGTAGAGTGTAGGGTATAGAGTGTAGGGTATAGAGTGTAGGGTATAGAGTGTAGGGTATAGAGTGTAGGGTATAAAGTGTAGAGTGTAGGGTATAGAGTGTAGGGTATAGAGTGTAGGGTATAGAGTTTAGAGTGTAGGGTATAGAGTGTAGGGTATAGAGTGTATGGTATAGAGTGTAGGGTATAGAGTGTAGAGTGTAGGGTATAGAGTGTAGGGTATACTGTGTAGAGTGTAGGGTATAGAGTGTAAGGTATAGAGGGTAGGGTATAGAGTGTATGGTGTAGAGTGTAGGGTATAGTGTGTAGGGTATAGAGTGTAGGGTATAGAGTGTATGGTATAGAAATTAGGGTATAGAGTGTAGGGTATAGAGTGTAAGCTATAAAGTGTAGGGTGTAGAGTGTAGGGTATAGAGTGTAGGGTATAGAGTGTAGGGTACAGAGTGTAGGGTATAGAGTGTAGAGTGTAGGGTATAGAGTGTAGGGTATAGAGTGTAGAGTGTAGGGTATAGAGTGTAGGGTTTAGAGAGTAGGGTATAGAGTGTAGGGTATAGAGTGTAGAGTGTAGGGTATAGAGTGTAGGGTTTAGAGAGTTGGGTATAGAGTGTAGAGTGTAGGGTATAGAGTATAGAGTGTAGGGTATAGAGTGTAGAGTGTAGGGTATAGAGTGTAGAGTGTAGGGTATAGAGTGTAGTGTATAGATTGTAGGGTATAGAGTGTAGATTGTAGGGTATAGAGTGTAGGGTATAGAGTGTATGGTATAGAGTGTAGAGAGTAGGGTATAGAGTGTATAGTGTAGGGTATAGAGTGTAGGGTATAGAGTGTATGGTATAGAGTGTAGGGAATAGAGTGTAGGCTATACAGTGTATGATATAGAGTGTAGGGTATAGAGTGTATGGTATAGAGTGTAGGGTATAGAGTGTAGGGTATAGAGTGTAGGGTATAGAGTGTATGGTATAGAGTGTATGGTATAGATTGTAGGGTATAGAGTGTAGGGTATAGAGTGTAGAGTGTAGGGTATAGAGTGTAGAGTGTAGGGTATAGAGTGTAGGGTATAGAGTGTAGGGTATAGAGTGTAGGGTATAGAGTGTAGAGTGTATGGTATAGAGTGCAGGGGATAGAGTGTAGAGTGTGAGGTATAGAGTGTAGGGTATAGAGTGTATGGTATAGCGTGTATGGTATAGATTGTAGGGTATAGAGTGTAGGGTATAGAGTGTAGAGTGTAGGGTATAGAGTGTAGAGTGTAGGGTATAGAGTGTAGGGTATAGAGTGTATGGTATAGAGTGTATGGTATAGATTTTAGGGTATAGAGTGTAGGGTATAGAGTGTAGAGTGTAGGGTACAGAGTGTAGGGTATAGAGTGTAGAGTGTAGGGTATAGAGTGTAGGGTATAGAGTGTAGAGTGTAGGATATAGAGTGTAGGTTATAGAGTGTAGAGTGTGTGTTATAGAGTGCAGGGGATAGAGTGTAGAGTGTGAGGTATAGAGTGTATGGTATAGAGTGTATGGTATAGAGTGTATGGTATAGATTGTAGGGTATAGAGTGTAGGGTATAGAGTGTAGAGTGTAGGGTATAGAGTGTAGAGTGTAGGGTATAGAGTGTATGGTATAGAGTGTATGGTATAGATTGTAGGGTATAGAGTGTAGGGTATAGAGTGTAGAGTGTAGGGTATAGAGTATAGAGTGTAGGGTATAGAGTGTAGGGTATAGAGTGTAGGGTATAGAGTGTAGAGTGTAGGGTATAGAGTGTAGGGTATAGAGTGTATGGTATAGAGTGTATGGTATAGATTGTAGGGTATAGAGTGTAGGGTATAGAGTGTAGAGTGTAGGGTATAGAGTGTAGAGTGTAGGGTATAGAGTGTAGGGTATAGAGTGTAGAGTGTAGGGTATAGAGTGTAGGGTATAGAGTGTAGAGTGTATGGTATAGAGTGCAGGGGATATAGTGTAGAGTGTGAGGTATAGAGTGTAGGGTACAGAGTGTATGGTATAGAGTGTAGGGTATAGAGTGTAGGGTACAGAGTGTAGGGTATAGAGTGTAGAGTGTAGGGTATAGAGTGTAGGGTATAGAGTGTAGAGTGTAGGATATAGAGTGTAGGGCATAGAGTGTAGAGTGTGTGTTATAGAGTGCAGGGGATAGAGTGTAGAGTGTGAGGTATAGAGTGTAGGGTATAGAGTGTATGGTATAGAGTGTATGGTATAGATTGTAGGGTATAGAGTGTAGGGTATAGAGTGTAGAGTGTAGGGTATAGAGTGTAGAGTGTAGGGTATAGAGTGTATGGTATAGGGTGTATGGTATAGATTGTAGGGTATAGAGTGTAGGGTAAAGAGTGTAGAGTGTAGGGTATAGAGTGTAGAGTGTAGGGTATAGAGTGTAGGGTATAGAGTGTAGAGTGTAGGGTATAGAGTGTAGAGTATAGAGTGTAGAGTGTATGGTATAGAGTGCAGGGGATAGAGTGTAGAGTGTAGGGTATAGAGTGTAGGGTATAGAGTGTAGAGTGTAGGGTATAGAGTGTAGGGTTTAGAGAGTAGGGTATAGAGTGTAGAGTGTAGGGTATAGAGTGTAGAGTGTAGGGTATAGAGTGTAGGGTATAGTGTGTAGAGTGTAGGGTATAGAGTGTAGTGTTTAGAGAGTTGGGTATAGAGTGTAGAGTGTAGGTTATAGAGTATAGAGTGTAGGGTATAGAGTGTAGGGTATAGAGTGTAGAGTGTAGGGTATAAAGTGTAGAGAGTAGGGTGCAGAGTGTAGGGTATAGAGGGTAGGTTATAGAGTGTAGGGTATAGATTGTAGATTGTAGGGTGTAGAGTGTAGGGTATAGAGTGTAAGGTATAGAGTGTAGGGTATAAAGTGTATGTTATAGAGTGTAGGGTATAGAGTGTAGAGTGTAGGGTATAGAGTGTACGGTATAGAGTGTAGGGTATAGAGTGTTTGGTACAGAGTGTAGGGTAAAGAGTGTAGAGTGTAGGGTATAGAGTGTAGGGTATAGAGTGTAGGGTAAAGAGTGTATGGTATAGAGTGTAGAGTGTAGGGTATAGAGTGTATAGTGTAGGGTATAGAGTGTAGGGTATAGAGTGTAGGGTATAGAGTGTAGGGTGTTGAGTGTAGGGTATAGAGTGTAGGGTATAGGGTGTAGGGTATAGAGTGTAGGGTGTAGAGTGTAGGGTATAGAGTGTAGGGTATAGAGTGTAGGGTATAGCGTGTAGGGTATAGAGTGAAGGGTATAGAGTGTAGGGTATAGAGTGTAGGGTATAAAGTGTAGAGTGTAGGGTGTAGAGTGTAGAGTGTAGGGTATAGAGTGGAGGGTATAGAGTGTAGGGTATAGAGTGTAGGGTATAAAGTGTAGAGTGTAGGGTATATAGTGTAGGGTATAGAGTGTAGGGTATAGAGTGTAGAGTGTAGGGTATAGAGTGTAGGGTATAGAGTGTATGGTATAGAGTGTAGAGAGTAGGGTATAGAGAGTATAGTGTAGGGTATAAAGTGTAGGGTATAGAGTGTATGTTATAGAGTGTAGGGAATAGAGTGTAGGCTATAGAGTGTATGATATAGAGTGTAGGGTATAGAGTGTATGGTATAGCGTGTAGGGTATAGAGTGTAGGGTATAGAGTGTAGGGTATAGAGTGTATGGTATAGAGTGTAGGGAATAGAGTGTAGGCTATAGAGTGTATGATATAGAGTGTAGGGTATAGAGTGTATGGTATAGAGTGTAGGGTATAGAGTGTAGGGAATAGAGTGTATGGTATAGAGTGTATGGTATAGATTGTAGGGTATAGAGTGTAGGGTATAGAGTGTAGAGTGTAGGGTATAGAGTGTAGGGTATAGAGTGTAGAGTGTAGGGTATAGAGTGTAGGGTATAGAGTGTAGAGTGTATGGTATAAAGTGCAGGGGATAGAGTGTAGAGTGTGAGGTATAGAGTGTAGGGTATAGAGTGTATGGTATAGAGTGTATGGTATAGATTGTAGGGTATAGAGTGTAGGGTATAGAGTGTAGAGTGTAGGGTATAGAGTGTAGAGTGTAGGGTATAGAGTGTAGGGTGTAGAGTGTAGGGTATAGAGTGTAGAGTGTAGGGTATAGAGTGTAGGGTATAGAGTGTATGGTATAGAGTGTATGGTATAGATTGTAGGGTATAGAGTGTAGGGTATAGAGTGTAGAGTGTAGGGTATAGAGTGTAGAGTGTAGGGTATAGAGTGTAGGGTATAGAGTGTAGAGTGTAGGGTATAGAGTGTAGGGTATAGAGTGTATGGAATAGAGTGTAGGGTATAGAGTGTAGAGTGTAGGGTATAGAGTGTACGGTATAGAGTGTAGGGTATAGAGTGTTTGGTACAGAGTGTAGGGTAAAGAGTGTAGAGTGTAGGGTATAGAGTGTAGGGTATAGAGTGTAGGGTAAAGAGTGTATGGTATAGAGTGTAGAGTGTAGGGTATAGAGTGTATAGTGTAGGGTACAGAGTGTAGGGTATAGAGTGTAGAGTGTAGGGTATAGAGTGTAGGGTATAGAGTGTAGAGTGTAGGATATAGAGTGTAGGTTATAGAGTGTAGAGTGTGTGTTATAGAGTGCAGGGGATAGAGTGTAGAGTGTGAGGTATAGAGTGTATGGTATAGAGTGTATGGTATAGAGTGTATGGTATAGATTGTAGGGTATAGAGTGTAGGGTATAGAGTGTAGAGTGTAGGGTACAGAGTGTAGGGTATAGAGTGTAGAGTGTAGGGTATAGAGTGTAGGGTATAGAGTGTAGAGTGTAGGATATAGAGTGTAGGTTATAGAGTGTAGAGTGTGTGTTATAGAGTGCAGGGGATAGAGTGTAGAGTGTGAGGTATAGAGTGTATGGTATAGAGTGTATGGTATAGAGTGTATGGTATAGATTGTAGGGTATAGAGTGTAGGGTATAGAGTGTAGAGTGTAGGGTATAGAGTGTAGAGTGTAGGGTATAGAGTGTATGGTATAGAGTGTATGGTATAGATTGTAGGGTATAGAGTGTAGGGTATAGAGTGTAGAGTGTAGGGTATAGAGTATAGAGTGTAGGGTATAGAGTGTAGGGTATAGAGTGTAGGGTATAGAGTGTAGAGTGTAGGGTATAGAGTGTAGGGTATAGAGTGTATGGTATAGAGTGTATGGTATAGATTGTAGGGTATAGAGTGTAGGGTATAGAGTGTAGAGTGTAGGGTATAGAGTGTAGAGTGTAGGGTATAGAGTGTAGGGTATAGAGTGTAGAGTGTAGGGTATAGAGTGTAGGGTATAGAGTGTAGAGTGTATGGTATAGAGTGCAGGGGATATAGTGTAGAGTGTGAGGTATAGAGTGTAGGGTACAGAGTGTATGGTATAGAGTGTAGGGTATAGAGTGTAGGGTACAGAGTGTAGGGTATAGAGTGTAGAGTGTAGGGTATAGAGTGTAGGGTATAGAGTGTAGAGTGTAGGATATAGAGTGTAGGGCATAGAGTGTAGAGTGTGTGTTATAGAGTGCAGGGGATAGAGTGTAGAGTGTGAGGTATAGAGTGTAGGGTATAGAGTGTATGGTATAGAGTGTATGGTATAGATTGTAGGGTATAGAGTGTAGGGTATAGAGTGTAGAGTGTAGGGTATAGAGTGTAGAGTGTAGGGTATAGAGTGTATGGTATAGGGTGTATGGTATAGATTGTAGGGTATAGAGTGTAGGGTAAAGAGTGTAGAGTGTAGGGTATAGAGTGTAGAGTGTAGGGTATAGAGTGTAGGGTATAGAGTGTAGAGTGTAGGGTATAGAGTGTAGAGTATAGAGTGTAGAGTGTATGGTATAGAGTGCAGGGGATAGAGTGTAGAGTGTAGGGTATAGAGTGTAGGGTATAGAGTGTAGAGTGTAGGGTATAGAGTGTAGGGTTTAGAGAGTAGGGTATAGAGTGTAGAGTGTAGGGTATAGAGTGTAGAGTGTAGGGTATAGAGTGTAGGGTATAGTGTGTAGAGTGTAGGGTATAGAGTGTAGTGTTTAGAGAGTTGGGTATAGAGTGTAGAGTGTAGGTTATAGAGTATAGAGTGTAGGGTATAGAGTGTAGGGTATAGAGTGTAGAGTGTAGGGTATAAAGTGTAGAGAGTAGGGTGCAGAGTGTAGGGTATAGAGGGTAGGTTATAGAGTGTAGGGTATAGATTGTAGATTGTAGGGTGTAGAGTGTAGGGTATAGAGTGTAAGGTATAGAGTGTAGGGTATAAAGTGTATGTTATAGAGTGTAGGGTATAGAGTGTAGAGTGTAGGGTATAGAGTGTACGGTACAGAGTGTAGGGTATAGAGTGTTTGGTACAGAGTGTAGGGTAAAGAGTGTAGAGTGTAGGGTATAGAGTGTAGGGTATAGAGTGTAGGGTAAAGAGTGTATGGTATAGAGTGTAGAGTGTAGGGTATAGAGTGTATAGTGTAGGGTATAGAGTGTAGGGTATAGAGTGTAGGGTATAGAGTGTAGGGTGTTGAGTGTAGGGTATAGAGTGTAGGGTATAGGGTGTAGGGTATAGAGTGTAGGGTGTAGAGTGTAGGGTATAGAGTGTAGGGTATAGAGTGTAGGGTATAGCGTGTAGGGTATAGAGTGAAGGGTATAGAGTGTAGGGTATAGAGTGTAGGGTATAAAGTGTAGAGTGTAGGGTGTAGAGTGTAGAGTGTAGGGTATAGAGTGGAGGGTATAGAGTGTAGGGTATAGAGTGTAGGGTATAAAGTGTAGAGTGTAGGGTATATAGTGTAGGGTATAGAGTGTAGGGTATAGAGTGTAGAGTGTAGGGTATAGAGTGTAGGGTATAGAGTGTATGGTATAGAGTGTAGAGAGTAGGGTATAGAGAGTATAGTGTAGGGTATAAAGTGTAGGGTATAGAGTGTATGTTATAGAGTGTAGGGAATAGAGTGTAGGCTATAGAGTGTATGATATAGAGTGTAGGGTATAGAGTGTATGGTATAGCGTGTAGGGTATAGAGTGTAGGGTATAGAGTGTAGGGTATAGAGTGTATGGTATAGAGTGTAGGGAATAGAGTGTAGGCTATAGAGTGTATGATATAGAGTGTAGGGTATAGAGTGTATGGTATAGAGTGTAGGGTATAGAGTGTAGGGTATAGAGTGTATGGTATAGAGTGTATGGTATAGATTGTAGGGTATAGAGTGTAGGGTATAGAGTGTAGGGTATAGAGTGTAGGGTATAGAGTGTAGAGTGTAGGGTATAGAGTGTAGGGTATAGAGTGTAGAGTGTATGGTATAAAGTGCAGGGGATAGAGTGTAGAGTGTGAGGTATAGAGTGTAGGGTATAGAGTGTATGGTATAGAGTGTATGGTATAGATTGTAGGGTATAGAGTGTAGGGTATAGAGTGTAGAGTGTAGGGTATAGAGTGTAGAGTGTAGGGTATAGAGTGTAGGGTGTAGAGTGTAGGGTATAGAGTGTAGAGTGTAGGGTATAGAGTGTAGGGTATAGAGTGTATGGTATAGAGTGTATGGTATAGATTGTAGGGTATAGAGTGTAGGGTATAGAGTGTAGAGTGTAGGGTATAGAGTGTAGAGTGTAGGGTATAGAGTGTAGGGTATAGAGTGTAGAGTGTAGGGTATAGAGTGTAGGGTATAGAGTGTATGGAATAGAGTGTAGGGTATAGAGTGTAGAGTGTAGGGTATAGAGTGTAGGGTATAGAGCGTAGAGTGTAGGGTATAGAGTGTAGGGTATAGAGTGTAGAGTGTAGGGTATAGAGTGTATGGTATAGAGTGTAGGGTGTAGAGTGTAGGGTATAGAGTGTAGAGTGTAGGGTATAGAGTGTAGAGTGTAGGGTATAGAGTGTAGGGTATAGAGTGTAGAGTGTAGGGTATAGAAAGTAGGGTATAGAGTGTAAAGTGTATGGTATAGAGTGTAGGGGATAGAGTGTATGGTGTAGAGTGTATGGTATAGAGTGTAGGGTAGAGAATGTAGGGTATAGAGTGTAGAGTGTAGGGTATATAGTGTAGGGTGTAGAGTGTAGGGTATAGAGTGTAGAGTGTATGGTATAGAGTGTAGGGGATAGAGTGTATGGTATAGAGTGTATGGTATAGAGTGTATGGTATAGATTGTAGGGTATAGAGTGTAGGGTATCGAGTGTAGAGTGTAGGGTATAGAGTGTAGGGTATAGAGTGTAGGGTATAGAGTGTAGGGTATAGAGTGTAGGGTATAGAGTGTAGGGTGTTGAGTGTAGGGTATAGAGTGTAGGGTATAGGGTGTAGGGTATAGAGTGTAGGGTGTAGAGTGTAGGGTATAGAGTGTAGGGTATAGAGTGTAGGGTATAGCGTGTAGGGTATAGAGTGAAGGGTATAGAGTGTAGGGTATAGAGTGTAGGGTATAAAGTGTAGAGTGTAGGGTGTAGAGTGTAGAGTGTAGGGTATAGAGTGGAGGGTATAGAGTGTAGGGTATAGAGTGTAGGGTATAAAGTGTAGAGTGTAGGGTATATAGTGTAGGGTATAGAGTGTAGGGTATAGAGTGTAGAGTGTAGGGTATAGAGTGTAGGGTATAGAGTGTATGGTATAGAGTGTAGAGAGTAGGGTATAGATAGTATAGTGTAGGGTATAAAGTGTAGGGTATAGAGTGTATGGTATAGAGTGTAGGGAATAGAGTGTAGGCTACAGAGTGTATGATATAGAGTGTAGGGTATAGAGTGTATGGTATAGCGTGTAGAGTATAGAGTGTAGGGTATAGAGTGTAGGGTATAGAGTGTATGGTATAGAGTGTATGGTATAGATTGTAGGGTATAGAGTGTAGGGTATAGAGTGTAGAGTGTAGGGTATAGAGTGTAGAGTGTAGGGTATAGAGTGTAGAGTGTAGGGTATATAGTGTAGGGTGTAGAGTGTAGGGTATAGAGTGTAGAGTATAGAGTGTAGGGTATAGAGTGTAGGGTATAGAGTGTAGGGTATAAAGTGTAGAGTGTAGGGTATAGAGTGTAGGGTATAGAGTGTAGGGTATAGAGTTTAGAGTGTAGGGTATAGAGTGTAGGGTATAGAGTGTATGGTATAGAGTGTAGGGTATAGAGTGTAGAGTGTAGGGTATAGAGTGTAGGGTATACTGTGTAGAGTGTAGGGTATAGAGTGTAAGGTATAGAGGGTAGGGTATAGAGTGTATGGTGTAGAGTGTAGGGTATAGTGTGTAGGGTATAGAGTGTAGGGTATAGAGTGTATGGTATAGAAATTAGGGTATAGAGTGTAGGGTATAGAGTGTAAGCTATAAAGTGTAGGGTGTAGAGTGTAGGGTATAGAGTGTAGGGTATAGAGTGTAGGGTACAGAGTGTAGGGTATAGAGTGTAGAGTGTAGGGTATAGAGTGTAGGGTATAGAGTGTAGAGTGTAGGGTATAGAGTGTAGGGTTTAGAGAGTAGGGTATAGAGTGTAGAGTGTAGGGTATAGAGTGTAGAGTGTAGGGTATAGAGTGTAGGGTATAGAGTGTAGAGTGTAGGGTATAGAGTGTAGGGTTTAGAGAGTTGGGTATAGAGTGTAGAGTGTAGGGTATAGAGTATAGAGTGTAGGGTATAGAGTGTAGAGTGTAGGGTATAGAGTGTAGAGTGTAGGGTATAGAGTGTAGTGTATAGATTGTAGGGTATAGAGTGTAGATTGTAGGGTATAGAGTGTAGGGTATAGAGTGTATGGTATAGAGTGTAGAGAGTAGGGTATAGAGTGTATAGTGTAGGGTATAGAGTGTAGGGTATAGAGTGTATGGTATAGAGTGTAGGGAATAGAGTGTAGGCTATAGAGTGTATGATATAGAGTGTAGGGTATAGAGTGTATGGTATAGAGTGTAGGGTATAGAGTGTAGGGTATAGAGTGTAGGGTATAGAGTGTATGGTATAGAGTGTATGGTATAGATTGTAGGGTATAGAGTGTAGGGTATAGAGTGTAGAGTGTAGGGTATAGAGTGTAGAGTGTAGGGTATAGAGTGTAGGGTATAGAGTGTAGGGTATAGAGTGTAGGGTATAGAGTGTAGAGTGTATGGTATAGAGTGCAGGGGATAGAGTGTAGAGTGTGAGGTATAGAGTGTAGGGTATAGAGTGTATGGTATAGCGTGTATGGTATAGATTGTAGGGTATAGAGTGTAGGGTATAGAGTGTAGAGTGTAGGGTATAGAGTGTAGAGTGTAGGGTATAGAGTGTAGGGTATAGAGTGTATGGTATAGAGTGTATGGTATAGATTTTAGGGTATAGAGTGTAGGGTATAGAGTGTAGAGTGTAGGGTACAGAGTGTAGGGTATAGAGTGTAGAGTGTAGGGTATAGAGTGTAGGGTATAGAGTGTAGAGTGTATGGTATAGAGTGCAGGGGATATAGTGTAGAGTGTGAGGTATAGAGTGTAGGGTACAGAGTGTATGGTATAGAGTGTAGGGTATAGAGTGTAGGGTACAGAGTGTAGAGTGTAGGGTATAGAGTGTAGAGTGTAGGGTATAGAGTGTAGGGTATAGAGTGTAGAGTGTAGGATATAGAGTGTAGGGTATAGAGTGTAGAGTGTGTGTTATAGAGTGCAGGGGATAGAGTGTAGAGTGTGAGGTATAGAGTGTATGGTATAGAGTGTATGGTATAGAGTGTATGGTATAGATTGTAGGGTATAGAGTGTAGGGTATAGAGTGTAGAGTGTAGGGTATAGAGTGTAGAGTGTAGGGTATAGAGTGTATGGTATAGAGTGTATGGTATAGATTGTAGGGTATAGAGTGTAGGGTATAGAGTGTAGAGTGTAGGGTATAGAGTGTAGAGTGTAGGGTATAGAGTGTAGGGTATAGAGTGTAGGGTATAGAGTGTAGAGTGTAGGGTATAGAGTGTAGGGTATAGAGTGTATGGTATAGAGTGTATGGTATAGATTGTAGGGTATAGAGTGTAGGGTATAGAGTGTAGAGTGTAGGGTATAGAGTGTAGAGTGTAGGGTATAGAGTGTAGGGTATAGAGTGTAGAGTGTAGGGTATAGAGTGTAGGGTATAGAGTGTAGAGTGTATGGTATAGAGTGCAGGGGATATAGTGTAGAGTGTGAGGTATAGAGTGTAGGGTACAGAGTGTATGGTATAGAGTGTAGGGTATAGAGTGTAGGGTACAGAGTGTAGGGTATAGAGTGTAGAGTGTAGGGTATAGAGTGTAGGGTATAGAGTGTAGAGTGTAGGATATAGAGTGTAGGGTATAGAGTGTAGAGTGTGTGTTATAGAGTGCAGGGGATAGAGTGTAGAGTGTGAGGTATAGAGTGTAGGGTATAGAGTGTATGGTATAGAGTGTATGGTATAGATTGTAGGGTATAGAGTGTAGGGTATAGAGTGTAGAGTGTAGGGTATAGAGTGTAGAGTGTAGGGTATAGAGTGTATGGTATAGGGTGTATGGTATAGATTGTAGGGTATAGAGTGTAGGGTAAAGAGTGTAGAGTGTAGGGTATAGAGTGTAGAGTGTAGGGTATAGAGTGTAGGGTATAGAGTGTAGAGTGTAGGGTATAGAGTGTAGAGTATAGAGTGTAGAGTGTATGGTATAGAGTGCAGGGATAGAGTGTAGAGTGTAGGGTATAGAGTGTAGGGTATAGAGTGTAGAGTGTAGGGTATAGAGTGTAGGGTTTAGAGAGTAGGGTATAGAGTGTAGAGTGTAGGGTATAGAGTGTAGAGTGTAGGGTATAGAGTGTAGGGTATAGTGTGTAGAGTGTAGGGTATAGAGTGTAGTGTTTAGAGAGTTGGGTATAGAGTGTAGAGTGTAGGTTATAGAGTATAGAGTGTAGGGTATAGAGTGTAGGGTATAGAGTGTAGAGTGTAGGGTATAAAGTGTAGAGAGTAGGGTGCAGAGTGTAGGGTATAGAGGGTAGGTTATAGAGTGTAGGGTATAGATTGTAGATTGTAGGGTGTAGAGTGTAGGGTATAGAGTGTAAGGTATAGAGTGTAGGGTATAAAGTGTATGTTATAGAGTGTAGGGTATAGAGTGTAGAGTGTAGGGTATAGAGTGTACGGTATAGAGTGTAGGGTATAGAGTGTTTGGTACAGAGTGTAGGGTAAAGAGTGTAGAGTGTAGGGTATAGAGTGTAGGGTATAGAGTGTAGGGTAAAGAGTGTATGGTATAGAGTGTGGAGTGTAGGGTATAGAGTGTATAGTGTAGGGTATAGAGTGTATGGTATAGAGTGTATGGTATAGATTGTAGGGTATAGAGTGTAGGGTATAGAGTGTAGAGTGTAGGGTATAGAGTGTAGAGTATAGAGTGTAGAGTGTAGGGTATAGAGTGTAGGGTATAGAGTGTAGAGTGTATGGTATAAAGTGCAGGGGATAGAGTGTAGAGTGTGAGGTATAGAGTGTAGGGTATAGAGTGTATGGTATAGAGTGTATGGTATAGATTGTAGGGTATAGAGTGTAGGGTATAGAGTGTAGAGTGTAGGGTATAGAGTGTAGAGTGTAGGGTATAGAGTGTAGGGTGTAGAGTGTAGGGTATAGAGTGTAGAGTGTAGGGTATAGAGTGTAGGGTATAGAGTGTATGGTATAGAGTGTATGGTATAGATTGTAGGGTATAGAGTGTAGGGTATAGAGTGTAGAGTGTAGGGTATAGAGTGTAGAGTGTAGGGTATAGAGTGTAGGGTATAGAGTGTAGAGTGTAGGGTATAGAGTGTAGGGTATAGAGTGTATGGAATAGAGTGTAGGGTATAGAGTGTAGAGTGTAGGGTATAGAGTGTAGGGTATAGAGCGTAGGGTGTAGGGTATAGAGTGTAGGGTATAGAGTGTAGAGTGTAGGGTATAGAGTGTATGGTATAGAGTGTAGGGTGTAGAGTGTAGGGTATAGAGTGTAGAGTGTAGGGTATAGAGTGTAGAGTGTAGGGTATAGAGTGTAGGGTATAGAGTGTAGAGTGTAGGGTATAGAAAGTAGGGTATAGAGTGTAAAGTGTATGGTATAGAGTGTAGGGGATAGAGTGTATGGTGTAGAGTGTATGGTATAGAGTGTAGGGTAGAGAATGTAGGGTATAGAGTGTAGAGTGTAGGGTATATAGTGTAGGGTGTAGAGTGTAGGGTATAGAGTGTAGAGTGTATGGTATAGAGTGTAGGGGATAGAGTGTATGGTATAGAGTGTATGGTATAGATTGTAGGGTATAGAGTGTAGGGTATCGAGTGTAGAGTGTAGGGTATAGAGTGTAGAGTGTAGGGTATAGAGTGTAGGGTATAGAGTGTAGGGTATAGAGTGTAGGGTATAGAGTGTAGGGTGTTGAGTGTAGGGTATAGAGTGTAGGGTATAGGGTGTAGGGTATAGAGTGTAGGGTGTAGAGTGTAGGGTATAGAGTGTAGGGTATAGAGTGTAGGGTATAGCGTGTAGGGTATAGAGTGAAGGGTATAGAGTGTAGGGTATAGAGTGTAGGGTATAAAGTGTAGAGTGTAGGGTGTAGAGTGTAGAGTGTAGGGTATAGAGTGGAGGGTATAGAGTGTAGGGTATAGAGTGTAGGGTATAAAGTGTAGAGTGTAGGGTATATAGTGTAGGGTATAGAGTGTAGGGTATAGAGTGTAGAGTGTAGGGTATAGAGTGTAGGGTATAGAGTGTATGGTATAGAGTGTAGAGAGTAGGGTATAGAGAGTATAGTGTAGGGTATAAAGTGTAGGGTATAGAGTGTATGGTATAGAGTGTAGGGAATAGAGTGTAGGCTATAGAGTGTATGATATAGAGTGTAGGGTATAGAGTGTATGGTATAGAGTGTATGGTATAGATTGTAGGGTATAGAGTGTAGGGTATAGAGTGTAGAGTGTAGGGTATAGAGTGTAGAGTGTAGGGTATAGAGTGTAGAGTGTAGGGTATAGAGTGTAGGGTATAGAGTGTAGAGTGTAGGGTATAGAGTGTAGGGTATAGAGTGTAGGGTAGAGAATGTAGGGTATAGAGTGTAGAGTGTAGGGTATATAGTGTAGGGTGTAGAGTGTAGGGTATAGAGTGTAGAGTGTATGGTATAGAGTGTAGGGGATAGAGTGTATGGTATAGAGTGTATGGTATAGAGTGTATGGTATAGATTGTAGGGTATAGAGTGTAGGGTATAGAGTGTAGAGTGTAGGGTATAGAGTGTAGAGTGTAGGGTATAGAGTGTAGGGTATAGAGTGTAGAGTGTAGGGTATAGAAAGTAGGGTATAGAGTGTAAAGTGTATGGTATAGAGTGTAGGGGATAGAGTGTATGGTGTAGAGTGTATGGTATAGAGTGTAGGGTAGAGAATGTAGGGTATAGAGTGTAGAGTGTAGGGTATATAGTGTAGGGTGTAGAGTGTAGGGTATAGAGTGTAGAGTGTATGGTATAGAGTGTAGGGGATAGAGTGTATGGTATAGAGTGTATGGTATAGAGTGTATGGTATAGATTGTAGGGTATAGAGTGTAGGGTATCGAGTGTAGAGTGTAGGGTATAGAGTGTAGAGTGTAGGGTATAGAGTGTAGGGTATAGAGTGTAGGGTATAGAGTGTAGGGTGTTGAGTGTAGGGTATAGAGTGTAGGGTATAGGGTGTAGGGTATAGAGTGTAGGGTGTAGAGTGTAGGGTATAGAGCGTAGGGTATAGAGTGTAGGGTATAGAGTGTAGGGTATAGCGTGTAGGGTATAGAGTGAAGGGTATAGAGTGTAGGGTATAGAGTGTAGGGTATAAAGTGTAGAGTGTAGGGTGTAGAGTGTAGAGTGTAGGGTATAGAGTGGAGGGTATAGAGTGTAGGGTATAGAGTGTAGGGTATAAAGTGTAGAGTGTAGGGTATATAGTGTAGGGTATAGAGTGTAGGGTATAGAGTGTAGAGTGTAGGGTATAGAGTGTAGGGTACAGAGTGTAGGGTATAGAGTGTATGGTATAGAGTGTAGGGTATAGAGTGCAGGGTATAAAGTGTAGAGTGTAGGGTATAGAGTGTAGGGTATAGAGTGTAGGGTATAGAGTGTAGGGTATAGAGTGTAGGGTATAGAGTGTAGAGTGTAGGGTATAGAGTGTAGGGTATAGAGTGTATGGTATAGAGTGTAGAGAGTAGGGTATAGAGTGTATAGTGTAGGGTATAGAGTGTAGGGTATAGAGTGTATGGTATAGAGTGTAGGGAATAGAGTGTAGGCTATAGAGTGTATGATATAGAGTGTAGGGTATAGAGTGTAGGGTATAGAGTGTAGGGTATAGAGTGTATGGTATAGAGTGTATGGTATAGATTGTAGGGTATAGAGTGTAGGGTATAGAGTGTAGAGTGTAGGGTATAGAGTGTAGAGTGTAGGGTATAGAGTGTAGGGTATAGAGTGTAGAGTGTAGGGTATAGAGTGTAGGGTATAGAGTGTAGGGTAGAGAATGTAGGGTATAGAGTGTAAAGTGTAGGGTATATAGTGTAGGGTGTAGAGTGTAGGGTATAGAGTGTAGAGTGTATGGTATAGAGTGTAGGGGATAGAGTGTATGGTATAGAGTGTATGGTATAGAGTGTATGGTATAGATTGTAGGGTATAGAGTGTAGGGTATCGAGTGTAGAGTGTAGGGTATAGAGTGTAGAGTGTAGGGTATAGAGTGTAGGGTATAGAGTGTAGGGTATAGAGTGTAGGGTATAGAGTGTAGAGTGTTGAGTGTAGGGTCTAGAGTGTAGGGTATAGGGTGTAGGGTATAGAGTGTAGGGTGTAGAGTTTAGGGTATAGAGTGTAGGGTATAGAGTGTAGGGTATAGAGTGTAGGGTATAGCGTGTAGGGTATAGAGTGAAGGGTATAGAGTGTAGGGTATAGAGTGTAGGGTATAAAGTGTAGAGTGTAGGGTGTAGAGTGTAGGGTATAGAGTGGAGGGTATAGAGTGTAGGGTATAAAGTGTAGAGTGTAGGGTATAGAGTGTAGGGTATAGAGTGTAGGGTATAGAGTGTAGAGTGTAGGGTATAGAGTGTAGGGTATAGAGTGTATGGTATAGAGTGTAGGGTATAGAGTGTAGGGTATAAAGTGTAGAGTGTAGGGTATAGAGTGTAGGGTATAGAGTGTAGGGTATAGAGTGTAGGGTATAGAGTGTAGAGTGTAGGGTGTAGGGTATAGAGTGTGGGGTATAGAGTGTAGGGTATAGAGTGTAGGGTATAGAGTGTAGGGTATAAAGTTTAGAGTGTAGGGTATAGAGTGTAGGGTATAGAGTGTAGGGTATAGAGTTTAGAGTGTAGGGTATAGAGTGTAGGGTATAGAGTGTATGGTATAGAGTGTAGGGCATAGAGTGTAGAGTGTAGGGTATAGAGTGTAGGGTATACTGTGTAGAGTGTAGGGTATAGAGTGTAAGGTATAGAGGGTAGGGTATAGAGTGTATGGTGTAGAGTGTAGGGTATAGTGTGTAGGGTATAGAGTGTAGGGTATAGAGTGTATGGTATAGAGTTTAGGGTATAGAGTGTAGGGTATAGAGTGCAAGCTATAAAGTGTAGGGTGTAGAGTGTAGGGTATAGAGTGTAGGGTATAGAGTGTAGGGTACAGAGTGTAGGGTATAGAGTGTAGAGTGTAGGGTATAGAGTGTAGGGTATAGAGTGTAGAGTGTAGGGTATAGAGTGTAGGGTTTAGAGAGTAGGGTATAGAGTGTAGAGTGTAGGGTATAGAGTGTAGAGTGTAGGGTATAGAGTGTAGGGTATAGAGTGTAGAGTGTAGGGTATAGAGTGGAGGGTTTAGAGAGTTGGGTATAGAGTGTAGAGTGTAGGGTATAGAGTTTAGAGTGTAGGGTATAGAGTGTAGAGTGTAGGGTATAGAGTGTAGGGTATAGAGTGTATGGTATAGAGTGTAGAGAGTAGGGTATAGAGTGTATAGTGTAGGGTATAGAGTGTAGGGTATAGAGTGTATGGTATAGAGTGTAGGGAATAGAGTGTAGGCTATAGAGTGTATGATATAAAGTGTAGGGTATAGAGTGTATGGTATAGAGTGTAGGGTATAGAGTGTAGGGTATAGAGTGTAGGGTATAGAGTGTATGGTATAGAGTGTATGGTATAGATTGTAGGGTATAGAGTGTAGGGTATAGAGTGTAGAGTGTAGGGTATAGAGTGTAGAGTGTAGGGTATAGAGTGTAGGGTATAGAGTGTAGAGTGTAGGGTATAGAGTGTAGGGTATAGAGTGTAGGGTAGAGAATGTAGGGTATAGAGTGTAAAGTGTAGGGTATATAGTGTAGGGTGTAGAGTGTAGGGTATAGAGTGTAGAGTGTATGGTATAGAGTGTAGGGGATAGAGTGTATGGTATAGAGTGTATGGTATAGAGTGTATGGTATAGATTGTAGGGTATAGAGTGTAGGGTATCGAGTGTAGAGTGTAGGGTATAGAGTGTAGAGTGTAGGGTATAGAGTGTAGGGTATAGAGTGTAGGGTATAGAGTGTAGGGTATAGAGTGTAGAGTGTTGAGTGTAGGGTCTAGAGTGTAGGGTATAGGGTGTAGGGTATAGAGTGTAGGGTGTAGAGTGTAGGGTATAGAGTGTAGGGTATAGAGTGTAGGGTATAGAGTGTAGGGTATAGCGTGTAGGGTATAGAGTGAAGGGTATAGAGTGTAGGGTATAGAGTGTAGGGTATAAAGTGTAGAGTGTAGGGTGTAGAGTGTAGAGTGTAGGGTATAGAGTGGAGGGTATAGAGTGTAGGGTATAAAGTGTAGAGTGTAGGGTATAGAGTGTAGGGTATAGAGTGTAGGGTATAGAGTGTAGAGTGTAGGGTATAGAGTGTAGGGTATAGAGTGTATGGTATAGAGTGTAGGGTATAGAGTGTAGGGTATAAAGTGTAGAGTGTAGGGTATAGAGTGTAGGGTATAGAGTGTAGGGTATAGAGTGTAGGGTATAGAGTGTAGGGTATAGAGTGTAGAGTGTAGGGTGTAGGGTATAGAGTGTAGGGTATAGAGTGTAGGGTATAGAGTGTAGGGTATAAAGTTTAGAGTGTAGGGTATAGAGTGTAGGGTATAGAGTGTAGGGTATAGAGTTTAGAGTGTAGGGTATAGAGTGTAGGGTATAGAGTGTATGGTATAGAGTGTAGGGCATAGAGTGTAGAGTGTAGGGTATAGAGTGTAGGGTATACTGTGTAGAGTGTAGGGTATAGAGTGTAAGGTATAGAGGATAGGGTATAGAGTGTATGGTGTAGAGTGTAGGGTATAGTGTGTAGGGTATAGAGTGTAGGGTATAGAGTGTATGGTATAGAGTTTAGGGTATAGAGTGTAGGGTATAGAGTGCAAGCTATAAAGTGTAGGGTGTAGAGTGTAGGGTATAGAGTGTAGGGTATAGAGTGTAGGGTACAGAGTGTAGGGTATAGAGTGTAGAGTGTAGGGTATAGAGTGTAGGGTATAGAGTGTAGAGTGTAGGGTATAGAGTGTAGGGTTTAGAGAGTAGGGTATAAAGTGTAGAGTGTAGGGTATAGAGTGTAGAGTGTAGGGTATAGAGTGTAGGGTATAGAGTGTAGAGTGTATGGTATAGAGTGTAGGGTTTAGAGAGTTGGGTATAGAGTGTAGAGTGTAGGGTATAGAGTATAGAGTGTAGGGTATAGAGTGTAGAGTGTAGGGTATAGAGTGTAGGGTATAGAGTGTAGAGTGTAGGGTATAGAGTGTAGTGTATAGATTGTAGGGTATAGAGTGTAGATTGTAGGGTATAGAGTGTAGGGTATAGAGTGTATGGTATAGAGTGTAGAGAGTAGGGTATAGAGTGTATAGTGTAGGGTATAGAGTGTAGGGTATAGAGTGTATGGTATAGAGTGTAGGGAATAGAGTGTAGGCTATAGAGTGTATGATATAGAGTGTAGGGTATAGATTGTAGGGTATAGAGTGTAGGGTATAGAGTGTAGAGTGTAGGGTACAGAGTGTAGGGTATAGAGTGTAGGGTATAGAGTGTAGGGTATAGAGTGTAGAGTGTATGGTATAGAGTGCAGGGGATAGAGTGTAGAGTGTGAGGTATAGAGTGTAGGGTATAGAGTGTATGGTATAGCGTGTATGGTATAGATTGTAGGGTATAGAGTGTAGGGTATAGAGTGTAGAGTGTAGGGTACAGAGTGTAGGGTATAGAGTGTAGAGTGTAGGGTATAGAGTGTAGGGTATAGAGTGTAGAGTGTATGGTATAGAGTGCAGGGGATATAGTGTAGAGTGTGAGGTATAGAGTGTAGGGTACAGAGTGTATGGTATAGAGTGTAGGGTATAGAGTGTAGGGTACAGAGTGTAGAGTGTAGGGTATAGAGTGTAGAGTGTAGGGTATAGAGTGTAGGGTATAGAGTGTAGAGTGTAGGATATAGAGTGTAGGGTATAGAGTGTAGAGTGTGTGTTATAGAGTGCAGGGGATAGAGTGTAGAGTGTGAGGTATAGAGTGTAGGGTATAGAGTGTATGGTATAGAGTGTATGGTATAGATTGTAGGGTATAGAGTGTAGGGTATAGAGTGTAGAGTGTAGGGAATAGAGTGTAGGCTATAGAGTGTATGATATAGAGTGTAGGGTATAGAGTGTATGGTATAGAGTGTAGGGTATAGAGTGTAGGGTATAGAGTGTAGGGTATAGAGTGTATGGTATAGAGTGTATGGTATAGATTGTAGGGTATAGAGTGTAGGGTATAGAGTGTAGAGTGTAGGGTATAGAGTGTAGAGTGTAGGGTATAGAGTGTAGGGTATAGATTGTAGAGTGTAGGGTATAGAGTGTAGGGTATAGAGTGTAGGGTAGAGAATGTAGGGTATAGAGTGTAGAGTGTAGGGTATATAGTGTAGGGTGTAGAGTGTAGGGTATAGAGTGTAGAGTGTATGGTATAGAGTGTAGGGGATAGAGTGTATGGTATAGAGTGTATGGTATAGAGTGTATGGTATAGGTTGTAGGGTATAGAGTGTAGGGTATCGAGTGTAGAGTGTAGGGTATAGAGTGTAGAGTGTAGGGTATAGAGTGTAGGGTATAGAGTGTAGGGTATAGAGTGTAGAGTGTTGAGTGTAGGGTATAGAGTGTAGGGTATAGGGTGTAGGGTATAGAGTGTAGGGTGTAGAGTGTAGGGTATAGAGTGTAGGGTATAGAGTGTAGGGTATAGAGTGTAGGGTATAGCGTGTAGGATATAGAGTGAAGGGTATAGAGTGTAGGGTATAGAGTGTAGGGTATAAAGTGTAGAGTGTAGGGTGTAGAGTTTAGAGTGTAGGGTATAGAGTGGAGGGTATAGAGTGTAGGGTATAAAGTGTAGAGTGTAGGGTATAGAGTGTAGGGTATAGAGTGTAGGGTATAGAGTGTAGAGTGTAGGGTATAGAGTGTAGGGTATAGAGTGTATGGTATAGAGTGTAGGGTATAGAGTGTAGGGTATAAAGTGTAGGGTATTGAGTGTAGGGTATAGAGTGTAGGGTATAGAGTGTAGAGTGTAGGGTATAGAGTGTAGGGTATAGAGTGTAGGGTATTGAGTGTAGGGTATAGAGTGTAGGGTATAGAGTGTAGAGTGTAGGGTATAGAGTGTAGGGTATACTGTGTAGAGTGTAGGGTATAGAGTGTAGGGTATAGAGTGTAGGGTATAGAGTGTAGGGTATTGAGTGTAGGGTATAGAGTGTAGGGTATAGAGTGTAGAGTGTAGGGTATAGAGTGTAGGGTATAGAGTGTAGGGTATAGAGTGTAGGGTATAGAGTGTAGGGTATAAAGTGTAGAGTGTAGGGTATAGAGTGTAGGGTATAGAGTGTAGGGTATAGAGTTTAGAGTGTAGGGTATAGAGTGTAGGGTATAGAGTGTATGGTATAGAGTGTAGGGTATAGAGTGTAGAGTGTAGGGTGTAGAGTGTAGGGTATACTGTGTAGAGTGTAGGGTATAGAGTGTAAGGTATAGAGGGTAGGGTATAGAGTGTATGGTGTAGAGTGTAGGGTATAGTGTGTAGGGTATAGAGTGTAGGGTATAGAGTGTATGGTATAGAGTTTAGGGTATAGAGTGTAGGGTATAGAGTGCAAGCTATAAAGTGTAGGGTGTAGAGTGTAGGGTATAGAGTGTAGGGTATAGTGTGTAGGGTACAGAGTGTAGGGTATAGAGTGTAGAGTGTAGGGTATAGAGTGTAGGGTATAGAGTGGAGAGTGTAGGGTATAGAGTGTAGAGTGTAGGGTATAGAGTGGAGAGTGTAGGGTATAGAGTGTAGGGTTTAGAGAGTAGGGTATAGAGTGTAGAGTGTAGGGTATAGAGTGTAGAGTGTAGGGTATAGAGTGTAGGGTATAGAGTGTAGAGTGTAGGGTATAGAGTGTAGGGTTTAGAGAGTTGGGTATAGAGTGTAGGGTATAGAGTATAGAGTGTAGGGTATAGAGTGTAGAGTGTAGGGTATAGAGTGTAGGGTATAGAGTGTAGAGTGTAGGGTATAGAGTGTAGTGTATAGATTGTAGGGTATAGAGTGTAGATTGTAGGGTATAGAGTGTAGGGTATAGAGTGTATGGTATAGAGTGTAGAGAGTAGGGTATAGAGTGTATAGTGTAGGGTATAGAGTGTAGGGTATAGAGTGTATGGTATAGAGTGTAGGGAATAGAGTGTAGGCTATAGAGTGTATGATATAGAGTGTAGGGTATAGAGTGTATGGTATAGAGTGTAGGGTATAGAGTGTAGGGTATAGAGTGTAGGGTATAGAGTGTATGGTATAGAGTGTATGGTATAGATTGTAGGGTATAGAGTGTAGGGTATAGAGTGTAGAGTGTAGGGTATAGAGTGTAGAGTGTAGGGTACAGAGTGTAGGGTACAGAGTGTAGGGTATAGAGTGTAGAGTGTATGGTATAGAGTGCAGGGGATAGAGTGTAGAGTGTGAGGTATAGAGTGTAGGGTATAGAGTGTATGGTATAGCGTGTATGGTATAGATTGTAGGGTATAGAGTGTAGGGTATAGAGTGTAGAGTGTAGGGTATAGAGTGTATGGTATAGAGTGTAGAGAGTAGGGTATAGAGTGTATAGTGTAGGGTATAGAGTGTAGGGTATAGAGTGTATGGTATAGAGTGTAGGGAATAGAGTGTAGGCTATAGAGTGTATGATATAGAGTGTAGGGTATAGAGTGTATGGTATAGAGTGTAGGGTATAGAGTGTAGGGTATAGAGTGTAGGGTATAGAGTGTATGGTATAGAGTGTATGGTATAGATTGTAGGGTATAGAGTGTAGGGTATAGAGTGTAGAGTGTAGGGTACAGAGTGTAGGGTATAGAGTGTAGGGTATAGAGTGTAGAGTGTATGGTATAGAGTGCAGGGGATAGAGTGTAGAGTGTGAGGTATAGAGTGTAGGGTATAGAGTGTATGGTATAGCGTGTATGGTATAGATTGTAGGGTATAGAGTGTAGGGTATAGAGTGTAGAGTGTAGGGTACAGAGTGTAGGGTATAGAGTGTAGAGTGTAGGGTATAGAGTGTAGGGTATAGAGTGTAGAGTGTATGGTATAGAGTGCAGGGGATATAGTGTAGAGTGTGAGGTATAGAGTGTAGGGTACAGAGTGTATGGTATAGAGTGTAGGGTATAGAGTGTAGGGTACAGAGTGTAGAGTGTAGGGTATAGAGTGTAGAGTGTAGGGTATAGAGTGTAGGGTATAGAGTGTAGAGTGTAGGATATAGAGTGTAGGGTATAGAGTGTAGAGTGTGTGTTATAGAGTGCAGGGGATAGAGTGTAGAGTGTGAGGTATAGAGTGTAGGGTATAGAGTGTATGGTATAGAGTGTATGGTATAGATTGTAGGGTATAGAGTGTAGGGTATAGAGTGTAGAGTGTAGGGAATAGAGTGTAGGCTATAGAGTGTATGATATAGAGTGTAGGGTATAGAGTGTATGGTATAGAGTGTAGGGTATAGAGTGTAGGGTATAGAGTGTAGGGTATAGAGTGTATGGTATAGAGTGTATGGTATAGATTGTAGGGTATAGAGTGTAGGGTATAGAGTGTAGAGTGTAGGGTATAGAGTGTAGAGTGTAGGGTATAGAGTGTAGGGTATAGATTGTAGAGTGTAGGGTATAGAGTGTAGGGTATAGAGTGTAGGGTAGAGAATGTAGGGTATAGAGTGTAGAGTGTAGGGTATATAGTGTAGGGTGTAGAGTGTAGGGTATAGAGTGTAGAGTGTATGGTATAGAGTGTAGGGGATAGAGTGTATGGTATAGAGTGTATGGTATAGAGTGTATGGTATAGGTTGTAGGGTATAGAGTGTAGGGTATCGAGTGTAGAGTGTAGGGTATAGAGTGTAGAGTGTAGGGTATAGAGTGTAGGGTATAGAGTGTAGGGTATAGAGTGTAGAGTGTTGAGTGTAGGGTATAGAGTGTAGGGTATAGGGTGTAGGGTATAGAGTGTAGGGTGTAGAGTGTAGGGTATAGAGTGTAGGGTATAGAGTGTAGGGTATAGAGTGTAGGGTATAGCGTGTAGGATATAGAGTGAAGGGTATAGAGTGTAGGGTATAGAGTGTAGGGTATAAAGTGTAGAGTGTAGGGTGTAGAGTGTAGAGTGTAGGGTATAGAGTGGAGGGTATAGAGTGTAGGGTATAAAGTGTAGAGTGTAGGGTATCGAGTGTAGAGTGTAGGGTATAGAGTGTAGAGTGTAGGGTATAGAGTGTAGGGTATAGAGTGTAGGGTATAGAGTGTAGAGTGTTGAGTGTAGGGTATAGAGTGTAGGGTATAGGGTGTAGGGTATAGAGTGTAGGGTGTAGAGTGTAGGGTATAGAGTGTAGGGTATAGAGTGTAGGGTATAGAGTGTAGGGTATAGCGTGTAGGATATAGAGTGAAGGGTATAGAGTGTAGGGTATAGAGTGTAGGGTATAAAGTGTAGAGTGTAGGGTGTAGAGTGTAGAGTGTAGGGTATAGAGTGGAGGGTATAGAGTGTAGGGTATAAAGTGTAGAGTGTAGGGTATAGAGTGTAGGGTATAGAGTGTAGGGTATAGAGTGTAGAGTGTAGGGTATAGAGTGTAGGGTATAGAGTGTATGGTATAGAGTGTAGGGTATAGAGTGTAGGGTATAAAGTGTAGAGTGTAGGGTATAGAGTGTAGGGTATAGAGTGTAGGGTATTGAGTGTAGGGTATAGAGTGTAGGGTATAGAGTGTAGAGTGTAGGGTATAGAGTGTAGGGTATAGAGTGTAGGGTATAGAGTGTAGGGTATAGAGTGTAGGGTATAAAGTGTAGAGTGTAGGGTATAGAGTGTAGGGTATAGAGTGTAGGGTATAGAGTTTAGAGTGTAGGGTATAGAGTGTAGGGTATAGAGTGTATGGTATAGAGTGTAGGGTATAGAGTGTAGAGTGTAGGGTGTAGAGTGTAGGGTATACTGTGTAGAGTGTAGGGTATAGAGTGTAAGGTATAGAGGGTAGGGTATAGAGTGTATGGTGTAGAGTGTAGGGTATAGTGTGTAGGGTATAGAGTGTAGGGTATAGAGTGTATGGTATAGAGTTTAGGGTATAGAGTGTAGGGTATAGAGTGCAAGCTATAAAGTGTAGGGTGTAGAGTGTAGGGTATAGAGTGTAGGGTATAGTGTGTAGGGTACAGAGTGTAGGATATAGAGTGTAGAGTGTAGGGTATAGAGTGTAGGGTATAGAGTGGAGAGTGTAGGGTATAGAGTGTAGGGTTTAGAGAGTAGGGTATAGAGTGTAGAGTGTAGGGTATAGAGTGTAGAGTGTAGGGTATAGAGTGGAGAGTGTAGGGTATAGAGTGTAGGGTTTAGAGAGTAGGGTATAAAGTGTAGAGTGTAGGGTATAGAGTGTAGAGTGTAGGGTATAGAGTGTAGGGTATAGAGTGTAGAGTGTAGGGTATAGAGTGTAGGGTTTAGAGAGTTGGGTATAGAGTGTAGGGTATAGAGTATAGAGTGTAGGGTATAGAGTGTAGAGTGTAGGGTATAGAGTGTAGGGTATAGAGTGTAGAGTGTAGGGTATAGAGTGTAGTGTATAGATTGTAGGGTATAGAGTGTAGATTGTAGGGTATAGAGTGTAGGGTATAGAGTGTATGGTATAGAGTGTAGAGAGTAGGGTATAGAGTGTATAGTGTAGGGTATAGAGTGTAGGGTATAGAGTGTATGGTATAGAGTGTAGGGAATAGAGTGTAGGCTATAGAGTGTATGATATAGAGTGTAGGGTATAGAGTGTATGGTATAGAGTGTAGGGTATAGAGTGTAGGGTATAGAGTGTAGGGTATAGAGTGTATGGTATAGAGTGTATGGTATAGATTGTAGGGTATAGAGTGTAGGGTATAGAGTGTAGAGTGTAGGGTATAGAGTGTAGAGTGTAGGGTACAGAGTGTAGGGTACAGAGTGTAGGGTATAGAGTGTAGAGTGTATGGTATAGAGTGCAGGGGATAGAGTGTAGAGTGTGAGGTATAGAGTGTAGGGTATAGAGTGTATGGTATAGCGTGTATGGTATAGATTGGAGGGTATAGAGTGTAGGGTATAGAGTGTAGAGTGTAGGGTATAGAGTGTATGGTATAGAGTGTAGAGAGTAGGGTATAGAGTGTATAGTGTAGGGTATAGAGTGTAGGGTATAGAGTGTATGGTATAGAGTGTAGGGAATAGAGTGTAGGCTATAGAGTGTATGATATAGAGTGTAGGGTATAGAGTGTATGGTATAGAGTGTAGGGTATAGAGTGTAGGGTATAGAGTGTAGGGTATAGAGTGTATGGTATAGAGTGTATGGTATAGATTGTAGGGTATAGAGTGTAGGGTATAGAGTGTAGAGTGTAGGGTATAGAGTGTAGAGTGTAGCGTACAGAGTGTAGGGTACAGAGTGTAGGGTATAGAGTGTAGAGTGTATGGTATAGAGTGCAGGGGATAGAGTGTAGAGTGTGAGGTAAAGAGTGTAGGGTATAGAGTGTATGGTATAGCGTGTATGGTATAGATTGTAGGGTATAGAGTGTAGGGTATAGAGTGTAGAGTGTAGGGTATAGAGTGTAGAGTGTAGGGTATAGAGTGTAGGGTATAGAGTGTATGGTATAGAGTGTATGGTATAGATTGTAGGGTATAGAGTGTAGGGTATAGAGTGTAGATTGTAGGGTACAGAGTGTAGGGTATAGAGTGTAGAGTGTAGGGTATAGAGTGTAGGGTATAGAGTGTAGAGTGTATGGTATAGAGTGCATGGGATATAGTGTAGAGTGTGAGGTATAGAGTGTAGGGTACAGAGTGTATGGTATAGAGTGTAGGGTATAGAGTGTAGGGTACAGAGTGTAGAGTGTAGGGTATAGAGTGTAGAGTGTAGGGTATAGAGTGTAGGGTATAGAGTGTAGAGTGTAGGATATAGAGTGTAGGGTATAGAGTGTAGAGTGTGTGTTATAGAGTGCAGGGGATAGAGTGTAGAGTGTGAGGTATAGAGTGTAGGGTATAGAGTGTATGGTATAGAGTGTATGGTATAGATTGTAGGGTATAGAGTGTAGGGTATAGAGTGTAGAGTGTAGGGTATAGAGTGTAGAGTGTAGGGTATAGAGTGTATGGTATAGAGTGTATGGTATAGATTGTAGGGTATAGAGTGTAGGGTATAGAGTGTAGAGTGTAGGGTATAGAGTGTAGAGTGTAGGGTATAGAGTGTAGGGTATAGAGTGTAGGGTATAGAGTGTAGAGTGCAGGGTATAGAGTGTAGGGTATAGAGTGTATGGTATAGAGTGTATGGTATAGATTGTAGGGTATAGAGTGTAGGGTATAGAGTGTAGAGTGTAGGGTATAGAGTGTAGAGTGTAGGGTATAGAGTGTAGGGTATAGAGTGTAGAGTGTAGGGTATAGAGTGTAGGGTATAGAGTGTAGAGTGTATGGTATAGAGTGCAGGGGATATAGTGTAGAGTGTGAGGTATAGAGTGTAGGGTACAGAGTGTATGGTATAGAGTGTAGGGTATAGAGTGTAGGGTACAGAGTGTAGGGTATAGAGTGTAGAGTGTAGGGTATAGAGTGTAGGGTATAGAGTGTAGAGTGTAGGATATAGAGTGTAGGGTATAGAGTGTAGAGTGTGTGTTATAGAGTGCAGGGGATAGAGTGTAGAGTGTGAGGTATAGAGTGTAGGGTATAGAGTGTATGGTATAGAGTGTATGGTATAGATTGTAGGGTATAGAGTGTAGGGTATAGAGTGTAGAGTGTAGGGTATAGAGTGTAGAGTGTAGGGTATAGAGTGTATGGTATAGAGTGTATGGTATAGATTGTAGGGTATAGAGTGTAGGGTATAGAGTGTAGAGTGTAGGGTATAGAGTGTAGAGTGTAAGGTATAGAGTGTAGGGTATAAAGTGTATGTTATAGAGTGTAGGGTATAGAGTGTAGAGTGTAGGGTATAGAGTGTACGGTATAGAGTGTAGGGTATAGAGTGTTTGGTACAGAGTGTAGGGTAAAGAGTGTAGAGTGTAGGGTATAGAGTGTTTGGTACAGAGTGTAGGGTAAAGAGTGTAGAGTGTAGGGTATAGAGTGTAGAGTATAGAGTGTAGAGTGTATGGTATAGAGTGCAGGGGATAGAGTGTAGAGTGTAGGGTATAGAGTGTAGGGTATAGAGTGTAGAGTGTAGGGTATAGAGTGTAGGGTTTAGAGAGTAGGGTATAGAGTGTAGAGTGTAGGGTATAGAGTGTAGAGTGTAGGGTATAGAGTGTAGGGTATAGTGTGTAGAGTGTAGGGTATAGAGTGTAGTGTTTAGAGAGTTAGGTATAGAGTGTAGAGTGTAGGTTATAGAGTATAGAGTGTAGGGTATAGAGTGTAGGGTATAGAGTGTAGAGTGTAGGGTATAAAGTGTAGAGAGTAGGGTGTAGAGTGTAGGGTATAGAGGGTAGGTTATAGAGTGTAGGGTATAGATTGTAGATTGTAGGGTGTAGAGTGTAGGCTATAGAGTGTAAGGTATAGAGTGTAGGGTATAAAGTGTATGTTATAGAGTATAGGGTATAGAGTGTAGAGTGTAGGGTATAGAGTGTACGGTATAGAGTGTAGGGTATAGAGTGTTTGGTACAGAGTGTAGGGTAAAGAGTGTAGAGTGTAGGGTATAGAGTGTAGGGTATAGAGTGTAGGGTAAAGAGTGTATGGTATAGAGTGTAGAGTGTAGGGTATAGAGTGTATGGTGTAGGGTATAGAGTGTATGGTATAGAGTGTAGGGAATAGAGTGTAGGCTATAGAGTGTATGATATAGAGTGTAGGGTATAGAGTGTATGGTATAGAGTGTAGGGTATAGAGTGTAGGGTATAGAGTGTATGGTATAGAGTGTATGGTATAGATTGTAGGGTATAGAGTGTAGGGTATAGAGTGTAGAGTGTAGGGTATAGAGTGTAGGGTATAGAGTGTAGAGTGTAGGGAATAGAGTGTAGGGTATAGAGTGTAGAGTGTATGGTATAAAGTGCAGGGGATAGAGTGTAGAGTGTGAGGTATAGAGTGTAGGGTATAGAGTGTATGGTATAGAGTGTATGGTATAGATTGTAGGGTATAGAGTGTAGGGTATAGAGTGTAGAGTGTAGGGTATAGAGTGTAGAGTGTAGGGTATAGAGTGTAGGGTATAGAGTGTAGGGTATAGAGTGTAGAGTGTAGGGTATAGAGTGTAGGGTATAGAGTGTAGAGTGTAGGGTATAGAGTGTAGGGTATAGAGTGTATGGAATAGAGTGTAGGGTATAGAGTGTAGAGTGTAGGGTATAGAGCGTAGGGTATAGAGCGTAGGGTGTAGGGTATAGAGTTTAGGGTATAGAGTGTAGGGTATAGAGTGTAGAGTGTAGGGTATAGAGTGTATGGTATAGAGTGTAAGGTGTAGAGTGTAGGGTATAGAGTGTAGAGTGTAGGGTATAGAGTGTAGAGTGTAGGGTATAGAGTGTTGGGTATAGAGTGTAGAGTGTAGGGTATAGAAAGTAGGGTATAGAGTGTAAAGTGTATGGTATAGAGTGTAGGGGATAGAGTGTATGGTGTAGAGTGTATGGTATAGAGTGTAGGGTAGAGAATGTAGGGTATAGAGTGTAGAGTGTAGGGTATAGAGTGTACGGTATAGAGTGTAGGGTATAGAGTGTTTGGTACAGAGTGTAGGGTAAAGAGTGTAGAGTGTAGGGTATAGAGTGTAGGGTATAGAGTGTAGGGTAAAGAGTGTATGGTATAGAGTGTAGAGTGTAGGGTATAGAGTGTATAGTGTAGGGTATAGAGTGTATGGTATAGAGTGTAGGGAATATAGTGTAGGGTATAGAGTGTAGAGTGTAGGGAATAGAGTGTAGGGTATAGAGTGTAGAGTGTATGGTATAAAGTGCAGGGGATAGAGTGTAGAGTGTGAGGTATAGAGTGTAGGGTATAGAGTGTATGGTATAGAGTGTATGGTATAGATTGTAGGGTATAGAGTGTAGGGTATAGAGTGTAGAGTGTAGGGTATAGAGTGTAGAGTGTAGGGTATAGAGTGTAGGGTATAGAGTGTAGGGTATAGAGTGTAGAGTGTAGGGTATAGAGTGTAGGGTATAGAGTGTAGAGTGTAGGGTATAGAGTGTAGGGTATAGAGTGTATGGAATAGAGTGTAGGGTATAGAGTGTAGAGTGTAGGGTATAGAGCGTAGGGTATAGAGCGTAGGGTGTAGGGTATAGAGTTTAGGGTATAGAGTGTAGGGTATAGAGTGTAGAGTGTAGGGTATAGAGTGTATGGTATAGAGTGTAAGGTGTAGAGTGTAGGGTATAGAGTGTAGAGTGTAGGGTATAGAGTGTAGAGTGTAGGGTATAGAGTGTTGGGTATAGAGTGTAGAGTGTAGGGTATAGAAAGTAGGGTATAGAGTGTAAAGTGTATGGTATAGAGTGTAGGGGATAGAGTGTATGGTGTAGAGTGTATGGTATAGAGTGTAGGGTAGAGAATGTAGGGTATAGAGTGTAGAGTGTAGGGTATAGAGTGTACGGTATAGAGTGTAGGGTATAGAGTGTTTGGTACAGAGTGTAGGGTAAAGAGTGTAGAGTGTAGGGTATAGAGTGTAGGGTATAGAGTGTAGGGTAAAGAGTGTATGGTATAGAGTGTAGAGTGTAGGGTATAGAGTGTATAGTGTAGGGTATAGAGTGTATGGTATAGAGTGTAGGGAATATAGTGTAGGCTATAGAGTGTATGATATAGAGTGTAGGGTATAGAGTGTATGGTATAGAGTGTAGGGTATAGAGTGTAGGGTATAGAGTGTATGGTATAGAGTGTATGGTATAGATTGTAGGGTATAGAGTGTAGGGTATAGAGTGTAGAGTGTAGGGTATAGAGTGTAGGGTATAGAGTGTAGAGTGTAGGGTATAGAGTGTAGGGTATAGAGTGTAGAGTGTATGGTATAAAGTGCAGGGGATAGAGTGTAGAGTGTGAGGTATAGAGTGTAGGGTATAGAGTGTATGGTATAGAGTGTATGGTATAGATTGTAGGGTATAGAGTGTAGGGTATAGAGTGTAGAGTGTAGGGTATAGAGTGTAGAGTGTAGGGTATAGAGTGTAGGGTATAGAGTGTAGGGTATAGAGTGTAGAGTGTAGGGTATAGAGTGTAGGGTATAGAGTGTATGGTATAGAGTGTATGGTATAGATTGTAGGGTATAGAGAGTAGGGTATAGAGTGTAGAGTGTAGGGTATAGAGTGTAGAGTGTAGGGTATAGAGTGTAGGGTATAGAGTGTATGGAATAGAGTGTAGGGTATAGAGTGTAGAGTGTAGGGTATAGAGCGTAGGGTATAGAGCGTAGGGTGTAGGGTATAGAGTTTAGGGTATAGAGTGTAGGGTATAGAGTGTAGAGTGTAGGGTATAGAGTGTATGGTATAGAGTGTAGGGTGTAGAGTGTAGGGTATAGAGTGTAGAGTGTAGGGTATAGAGTGTAGGGGATAGAGTGTATGGTGTAGAGTGTATGGTATAGAGTGTAGGGTAGAGAATGTAGGGTATAGAGTGTAGAGTGTAGGGTATATAGTGTAGGGTGTAGAGTGTAGGGTATAGAGTGTAGAGTGTATGGTATAGAGTGTAGGGGATAGAGTGTATGGTATAGAGTGTATGGTATAGAGTGTAGGGTATAGAGTGTAGGGTATAGAGTGTAGGGTATAGAGTGTAGGGTATAAAGTGTAGAGTGTAGGGTATAGAGTGTAGGGTATAGAGTGTAGGGTATAGAGTTTAGAGTGTAGGGTATAGAGTGTAGGGTATAGAGTGTATGGTATAGAGTGTAGGGTATAGAGTGTAGAGTGTAGGGTGTAGAGTGTAGGGTATACTGTGTAGAGTGTAGGGTATAGAGTGTAAGGTATAGAGGGTAGGGTATAGAGTGTATGGTGTAGAGTGTAGGGTATAGTGTGTAGGGTATAGAGTGTAGGGTATAGAGTGTATGGTATAGAGTTTAGGGTATAGAGTGTAGGGTATAGAGTGCAAGCTATAAAGTGTAGGGTGTAGAGTGTAGGGTATAGAGTGTAGGGTATAGTGTGTAGGGTACAGAGTGTAGGGTATAGAGTGTAGAGTGTAGGGTATAGAGTGTAGGGTATAGAGTGGAGAGTGTAGGGTATAGAGTGTAGGGTTTAGAGAGTAGGGTATAGAGTGTAGAGTGTAGGGTATAGAGTGTAGAGTGTAGGGTATAGAGTGGAGAGTGTAGGGTATAGAGTGTAGGGTTTAGAGAGTAGGGTATAAAGTGTAGAGTGTAGGGTATAGAGTGTAGAGTGTAGGGTATAGAGTGTAGGGTATAGAGTGTAGAGTGTAGGGTATAGAGTGTAGGGTTTAGAGAGTTGGGTATAGAGTGTAGGGTATAGAGTATAGAGTGTAGGGTATAGAGTGTAGAGTGTAGGGTATAGAGTGTAGGGTATAGAGTGTAGAGTGTAGGGTATAGAGTGTAGTGTATAGATTGTAGGGTATAGAGTGTAGATTGTAGGGTATAGAGTGTAGGGTATAGAGTGTATGGTATAGAGTGTAGAGAGTAGGGTATAGAGTGTATAGTGTAGGGTATAGAGTGTAGGGTATAGAGTGTATGGTATAGAGTGTAGGGAATAGAGTGTAGGCTATAGAGTGTATGATATAGAGTGTAGGGTATAGAGTGTATGGTATAGAGTGTAGGGTATAGAGTGTAGGGTATAGAGTGTAGGGTATAGAGTGTATGGTATAGAGTGTATGGTATAGATTGTAGGGTATAGAGTGTAGGGTATAGAGTGTAGAGTGTAGGGTATAGAGTGTAGAGTGTAGGGTACAGAGTGTAGGGTACAGAGTGTAGGGTATAGAGTGTAGAGTGTATGGTATAGAGTGCAGGGGATAGAGTGTAGAGTGTGAGGTATAGAGTGTAGGGTATAGAGTGTATGGTATAGCGTGTATGGTATAGATTGGAGGGTATAGAGTGTAGGGTATAGAGTGTAGAGTGTAGGGTATAGAGTGTATGGTATAGAGTGTAGAGAGTAGGGTATAGAGTGTATAGTGTAGGGTATAGAGTGTAGGGTATAGAGTGTATGGTATAGAGTGTAGGGAATAGAGTGTAGGCTATAGAGTGTATGATATAGAGTGTAGGGTATAGAGTGTATGGTATAGAGTGTAGGGTATAGAGTGTAGGGTATAGAGTGTAGGGTATAGAGTGTATGGTATAGAGTGTATGGTATAGATTGTAGGGTATAGAGTGTAGGGTATAGAGTGTAGAGTGTAGGGTATAGAGTGTAGAGTGTAGGGTACAGAGTGTAGGGTACAGAGTGTAGGGTATAGAGTGTAGAGTGTATGGTATAGAGTGCAGGGGATAGAGTGTAGAGTGTGAGGTAAAGAGTGTAGGGTATAGAGTGTATGGTATAGCGTGTATGGTATAGATTGTAGGGTATAGAGTGTAGGGTATAGAGTGTAGAGTGTAGGGTATAGAGTGTAGAGTGTAGGGTATAGAGTGTAGGGTATAGAGTGTATGGTATAGAGTGTATGGTATAGATTGTAGGGTATAGAGTGTAGGGTATAGAGTGTAGATTGTAGGGTACAGAGTGTAGGGTATAGAGTGTAGAGTGTAGGGTATAGAGTGTAGGGTATAGAGTGTAGAGTGTATGGTATAGAGTGCATGGGATATAGTGTAGAGTGTGAGGTATAGAGTGTAGGGTACAGAGTGTATGGTATAGAGTGTAGGGTATAGAGTGTAGGGTACAGAGTGTAGAGTGTAGGGTATAGAGTGTAGAGTGTAGGGTATAGAGTGTAGGGTATAGAGTGTAGAGTGTAGGATATAGAGTGTAGGGTATAGAGTGTAGAGTGTGTGTTATAGAGTGCAGGGGATAGAGTGTAGAGTGTGAGGTATAGAGTGTAGGGTATAGAGTGTATGGTATAGAGTGTATGGTATAGATTGTAGGGTATAGAGTGTAGGGTATAGAGTGTAGAGTGTAGGGTATAGAGTGTAGAGTGTAGGGTATAGAGTGTATGGTATAGAGTGTATGGTATAGATTGTAGGGTATAGAGTGTAGGGTATAGAGTGTAGAGTGTAGGGTATAGAGTGTAGAGTGTAGGGTATAGAGTGTAGGGTATAGAGTGTAGGGTATAGAGTGTAGAGTGCAGGGTATAGAGTGTAGGGTATAGAGTGTATGGTATAGAGTGTATGGTATAGATTGTAGGGTATAGAGTGTAGGGTATAGAGTGTAGAGTGTAGGGTATAGAGTGTAGAGTGTAGGGTATAGAGTGTAGGGTATAGAGTGTAGAGTGTAGGGTATAGAGTGTAGGGTATAGAGTGTAGAGTGTATGGTATAGAGTGCAGGGGATATAGTGTAGAGTGTGAGGTATAGAGTGTAGGGTACAGAGTGTATGGTATAGAGTGTAGGGTATAGAGTGTAGGGTACAGAGTGTAGGGTATAGAGTGTAGAGTGTAGGGTATAGAGTGTAGGGTATAGAGTGTAGAGTGTAGGATATAGAGTGTAGGGTATAGAGTGTAGAGTGTGTGTTATAGAGTGCAGGGGATAGAGTGTAGAGTGTGAGGTATAGAGTGTAGGGTATAGAGTGTATGGTATAGAGTGTATGGTATAGATTGTAGGGTATAGAGTGTAGGGTATAGAGTGTAGAGTGTAGGGTATAGAGTGTAGAGTGTAGGGTATAGAGTGTATGGTATAGAGTGTATGGTATAGATTGTAGGGTATAGAGTGTAGGGTATAGAGTGTAGAGTGTAGGGTATAGAGTGTAGAGTGTAAGGTATAGAGTGTAGGGTATAAAGTGTATGTTATAGAGTGTAGGGTATAGAGTGTAGAGTGTAGGGTATAGAGTGTACGGTATAGAGTGTAGGGTATAGAGTGTTTGGTACAGAGTGTAGGGTAAAGAGTGTAGAGTGTAGGGTATAGAGTGTTTGGTACAGAGTGTAGGGTAAAGAGTGTAGAGTGTAGGGTATAGAGTGTAGAGTATAGAGTGTAGAGTGTATGGTATAGAGTGCAGGGGATAGAGTGTAGAGTGTAGGGTATAGAGTGTAGGGTATAGAGTGTAGAGTGTAGGGTATAGAGTGTAGGGTTTAGAGAGTAGGGTATAGAGTGTAGAGTGTAGGGTATAGAGTGTAGAGTGTAGGGTATAGAGTGTAGGGTATAGTGTGTAGAGTGTAGGGTATAGAGTGTAGTGTTTAGAGAGTTAGGTATAGAGTGTAGAGTGTAGGTTATAGAGTATAGAGTGTAGGGTATAGAGTGTAGGGTATAGAGTGTAGAGTGTAGGGTATAAAGTGTAGAGAGTAGGGTGTAGAGTGTAGGGTATAGAGGGTAGGTTATAGAGTGTAGGGTATAGATTGTAGATTGTAGGGTGTAGAGTGTAGGCTATAGAGTGTAAGGTATAGAGTGTAGGGTATAAAGTGTATGTTATAGAGTATAGGGTATAGAGTGTAGAGTGTAGGGTATAGAGTGTACGGTATAGAGTGTAGGGTATAGAGTGTTTGGTACAGAGTGTAGGGTAAAGAGTGTAGAGTGTAGGGTATAGAGTGTAGGGTATAGAGTGTAGGGTAAAGAGTGTATGGTATAGAGTGTAGAGTGTAGGGTATAGAGTGTATGGTGTAGGGTATAGAGTGTATGGTATAGAGTGTAGGGAATAGAGTGTAGGCTATAGAGTGTATGATATAGAGTGTAGGGTATAGAGTGTATGGTATAGAGTGTAGGGTATAGAGTGTAGGGTATAGAGTGTATGGTATAGAGTGTATGGTATAGATTGTAGGGTATAGAGTGTAGGGTATAGAGTGTAGAGTGTAGGGTATAGAGTGTAGGGTATAGAGTGTAGAGTGTAGGGAATAGAGTGTAGGGTATAGAGTGTAGAGTGTATGGTATAAAGTGCAGGGGATAGAGTGTAGAGTGTGAGGTATAGAGTGTAGGGTATAGAGTGTATGGTATAGAGTGTATGGTATAGATTGTAGGGTATAGAGTGTAGGGTATAGAGTGTAGAGTGTAGGGTATAGAGTGTAGAGTGTAGGGTATAGAGTGTAGGGTATAGAGTGTAGGGTATAGAGTGTAGAGTGTAGGGTATAGAGTGTAGGGTATAGAGTGTAGAGTGTAGGGTATAGAGTGTAGGGTATAGAGTGTATGGAATAGAGTGTAGGGTATAGAGTGTAGAGTGTAGGGTATAGAGCGTAGGGTATAGAGCGTAGGGTGTAGGGTATAGAGTTTAGGGTATAGAGTGTAGGGTATAGAGTGTAGAGTGTAGGGTATAGAGTGTATGGTATAGAGTGTAAGGTGTAGAGTGTAGGGTATAGAGTGTAGAGTGTAGGGTATAGAGTGTAGAGTGTAGGGTATAGAGTGTTGGGTATAGAGTGTAGAGTGTAGGGTATAGAAAGTAGGGTATAGAGTGTAAAGTGTATGGTATAGAGTGTAGGGGATAGAGTGTATGGTGTAGAGTGTATGGTATAGAGTGTAGGGTAGAGAATGTAGGGTATAGAGTGTAGAGTGTAGGGTATAGAGTGTACGGTATAGAGTGTAGGGTATAGAGTGTTTGGTACAGAGTGTAGGGTAAAGAGTGTAGAGTGTAGGGTATAGAGTGTAGGGTATAGAGTGTAGGGTAAAGAGTGTATGGTATAGAGTGTAGAGTGTAGGGTATAGAGTGTATAGTGTAGGGTATAGAGTGTATGGTATAGAGTGTAGGGAATATAGTGTAGGCTATAGAGTGTATGATATAGAGTGTAGGGTATAGAGTGTATGGTATAGAGTGTAGGGTATAGAGTGTAGGGTATAGAGTGTATGGTATAGAGTGTATGGTATAGATTGTAGGGTATAGAGTGTAGGGTATAGAGTGTAGAGTGTAGGGTATAGAGTGTAGGGTATAGAGTGTAGAGTGTAGGGTATAGAGTGTAGGGTATAGAGTGTAGAGTGTATGGTATAAAGTGCAGGGGATAGAGTGTAGAGTGTGAGGTATAGAGTGTAGGGTATAGAGTGTATGGTATAGAGTGTATGGTATAGATTGTAGGGTATAGAGTGTAGGGTATAGAGTGTAGAGTGTAGGGTATAGAGTGTAGAGTGTAGGGTATAGAGTGTAGGGTATAGAGTGTAGGGTATAGAGTGTAGAGTGTAGGGTATAGAGTGTAGGGTATAGAGTGTATGGTATAGAGTGTATGGTATAGATTGTAGGGTATAGAGAGTAGGGTATAGAGTGTAGAGTGTAGGGTATAGAGTGTAGAGTGTAGGGTATAGAGTGTAGGGTATAGAGTGTATGGAATAGAGTGTAGGGTATAGAGTGTAGAGTGTAGGGTATAGAGCGTAGGGTATAGAGCGTAGGGTGTAGGGTATAGAGTTTAGGGTATAGAGTGTAGGGTATAGAGTGTAGAGTGTAGGGTATAGAGTGTATGGTATAGAGTGTAGGGTGTAGAGTGTAGGGTATAGAGTGTAGAGTGTAGGGTATAGAGTGTAGGGGATAGAGTGTATGGTGTAGAGTGTATGGTATAGAGTGTAGGGTAGAGAATGTAGGGTATAGAGTGTAGAGTGTAGGGTATATAGTGTAGGGTGTAGAGTGTAGGGTATAGAGTGTAGAGTGTATGGTATAGAGTGTAGGGGATAGAGTGTATGGTATAGAGTGTATGGTATAGATTGTAGGGTATAGAGTGTAGGGTATAGAGTGTAGAGTGTAGGGTATAGAGTGTAGAGTGTAGGGTATAGAGTGTAGGGTATAGAGTGTAGGGTATAGAGTGTAGAGTGTAGGGTATAGAGTGTAGGGTATAGAGTGTATGGTATAGAGTGTATGGTATAGATTGTAGGGTATAGAGAGTAGGGTATAGAGTGTAGAGTGTAGGGTATAGAGTGTAGAGTGTAGGGTATAGAGTGTAGGGTATAGAGTGTATGGAATAGAGTGTAGGGTATAGAGTGTAGAGTGTAGGGTATAGAGCGTAGGGTATAGAGCGTAGGGTGTAGGGTATAGAGTTTAGGGTATAGAGTGTAGGGTATAGAGTGTAGAGTGTAGGGTATAGAGTGTATGGTATAGAGTGTAGGGTGTAGAGTGTAGGGTATAGAGTGTAGAGTGTAGGGTATAGAGTGTAGGGGATAGAGTGTATGGTGTAGAGTGTATGGTATAGAGTGTAGGGTAGAGAATGTAGGGTATAGAGTGTAGAGTGTAGGGTATATAGTGTAGGGTGTAGAGTGTAGGGTATAGAGTGTAGAGTGTATGGTATAGAGTGTAGGGGATAGAGTGTATGGTATAGAGTGTATGGTATAGAGTGTATGGTATAGATTGTAGGGTATAGAGTGTAGGGTATCGAGTGTAGAGTGTAGCGTATAGAGTGTAGAGTGTAGGGTATAGAGTGTAGGGTATAGAGTGTAGGGTATAGAGTGTAGGGTGTTGAGTGTAGGGTATAGAGTGTAGGGTATAGGGTGTAGGGTATAGAGTGTAGGGTGTAGAGTGTAGGGTAAAGAGTGTAGGGTATATAGTGTAGGGTATAGAGTGTAGGGTATAGCGTGTAGGGTATAGAGTGAAGGGTATAGAGTGTAGGGTATAGAGTGTAGGGTATAAAGTGTAGAGTGTAGGGTGTAGAGTGTAGAGTGTAGGGTATAGAGTGGAGGGTATAGAGTGTAGGGTATAGAGTGTAGGGTATAAAGTGTAGAGTGTAGGGTATAGAGTGTAGGGTATAGAGTGTAGGGTATAGAGTGTAGAGTGTAGGGTATAGAGTGTAGGGTATAGAGTGTAGGGTATAGAGTGTATGGTATAGAGTGTAGGGTATAGAGTGTAGGGTATAAAGTGTAGAGTGTAGGGTATAGAGTGTAGGGTATAGAGTGTAGGGTATAGAGTGTAGGGTATAGAGTGTAGAGTGTAGGGTATAGAGTGTAGGGTATAGAGTGTATGGTATAGAGTGTAGAGAGTAGGGTATAGAGTGTATAGTGTAGGGTATAGAGTGTAGGGTATAGAGTGTATGGTATAGAGTGTAGGGAATAGAGTGTAGGCTATAGAGTGTATGATATAGAGTGTAGGGTATAGAGTGTATGGTATAGAATGTAGGGTATAGAGTGTAGGGTATAGAGTGTAGGGTATAGAGTGTATGGTATAGAGTGTATGGTATAGATTGTAGGGTATAGAGTGTAGGGTATAGAGTGTAGAGTGTAGGGTATAGAGTGTAGAGTGTAGGGTATAGAGTGTAGGGTATAGAGTGTAGAGTGTAGGGTATAGAGTGTAGGGTATAGAGTGTAGAGTGTATGGTATAGAGTGCAGGGTATAGAGTGTAGAGTGTGAGGTATAGAGTGTAGGGTATAGAGTGTATGGTATAGCGTGTATGGTATAGATTGTAGGGTATACAGTGTAGGGTATAGAGCGTAGAGTGTAGGGTATAGAGTGTAGAGTGTAGGGTATAGAGTGTAGGGTATAGAGTGTAGGGTATAGAGTGTAGAGTGTAGGGTATAGAGTGTATGGTATAGAGTGTATGGTATAGATTGTAGGGTATAGAGTGTAGGGTATAGAGTGTAGAGTGTAGGGTATAGAGTGTAGGGTATAGAGTGTAGAGTGTAGGGTATAGAGTGTAGGGTATAGAGTGTAGAGTGTATGGTATAGAGTGCAGGGGATATAGTGTAGAGTGTGAGGTATAGAGTGTAGGGTACAGAGTGTATGGTATAGAGTGTAGGGTATAGAGTGTAGGGTACAGAGTGTAGAGTGTAGGGTATAGAGTGTAGAGTGTAGGGTATAGAGTGTAGGGTATAGAGTGTAGAGTGTAGGGTATAGAGTGTAGAGTGTGTGTTATAGAGTGCAGGGGATAGAGTGTAGAGTGTGAGGTATAGAGTGTAGGGTATAGAGTGTATGGTATAGAGTGTATGGTATAGATTGTAGGGTATAGAGTGTAGGGTATAGAGTGTAGAGTGTAGGGTATAGAGTGTAGAGTGTAGGGTATAGAGTGTATGGTATAGAGTGTATGGTATAGATTGTAGGGTATAGAGTGTAGGGTATAGAGTGTAGAGTGTAGGGTATAGAGTGTAGAGTGTAGGGTATAGAGTGTAGGGTATAGAGTGTATGGAATAGAGTGTAGGGTATAGAGTGTAGAGTGTAGGGTATAGAGTGTAGGGTATAGAGCGTAGGGTGTAGGGTATAGAGTGTAGGGTATAGAGTGTAGGGTATAGAGTGTATGGTATAGAGTGTAGGGTGTAGAGTGTAGGGTATAGAGTGTAGAGTGTAGGGTATAGAGTGTAGAGTGTAGGGTATAGAGTGTAGGGTATAGAGTGTAGAGTGTAGGGTATAGAAAGTAGGGTATAGAGTGTAAACTGTATGGTAAAGAGTGTAGGGGATAGAGTGTATGGTATAGAGTGTATGGTATAGAGTGTAGGGTAGAGAATGTAGGGTATAGAGTGTAGAGTGTAGGGTATATAGTGTAGGGTGTAGAGTGTAGGGTATAGAGTGTAGAGTGTATGGTATAGAGTGTAGGGGATAGAGTGTATGGTATAGAGTGTATGGTATAGAGTGTAGAGAGTAGGGTATAGAGTGTATAGTGTAGGGTATAGAGTGTAGGGTATAGAGTGTATGGTATAGAGTGTAGGAAATAGAGTGTAGGCTATAGAGTGTATGATATAGAGTGTAGGGTATAGAGTGTATGGTATAGAGTGTAGGGTATAGAGTGTAGGGTATAGAGTGTAGGGTATAGAGTGTATGGTATAGAGTGTATGGTATAGATTGTAGGGTATAGAGTGTAGGGTATAGAGTGTAGAGTGTAGGGTATAGAGTGTAGAGTGTAGGGTATAGAGTGTAGGGTATAGAGTGTAGAGTGTAGGGTATAGAGTGTAGGGTATAGAGTGTAGAGTGTATGGTATAGAGTGCAGGGGATAGAGTGTAGAGTGTGAGGTATAGAGTGTAGGGTATAGAGTGTATGGTATAGCGTGTATGGTATAGATTGTAGGGTATAGAGTGTAGGGTATAGAGCGTAGAGTGTAGGGTATAGAGTGTAGAGTGTAGGGTATAGAGTGTAGGGTATAGAGTGTAGGGTATAGAGTGTAGAGTGTAGGGTATAGAGTGTATGGTATAGAGTGTATGGTATAGATTGTAGGGTATAGAGTGTAGGGTATAGAGTGTAGAGTGTAGGGTATAGAGTGTAGGGTATAGAGTGTAGAGTGTAGGGTATAGAGTGTAGGGTATAGAGTGTAGAGTGTATGGTATAGAGTGCAGGGGATAGAGTGTAGAGTGTGAGGTACAGAGTGTAGGGTATAGAGTGTATGGTATAGAGTGTAGGGTATAGAGTGTAGGGTACAGAGTGTAGAGTGTAGGGTATAGAGTGTAGAGTGTAGGGTATAGAGTGTAGGGTATAGAGTGTAGAGTGTAGGATATAGAGTGTAGGGTATAGAGTGTAGAGTGTGTGTTATAGAGTGCAGGGGATAGAGTGTAGAGTGTGAGGTACAGAGTGTAGGGTATAGAGTGTATGGTATAGAGTGTATGGTATAGTTTGTAGGGTATAGAGTGTAGGGTATAGAGTGTAGAGTGTAGGGTATAGAGTGTAGAGTGTAGGGTATAGAGTGTAGGGTATAGAGTGTAGGGTATAGAGTGTATGGAATAGAGTGTAGGGTATAGAGTGTAGAGTGTAGGGTATAGAGTGTAGGGTATAGAGCGTAGGGTGTAGGGTATAGAGTGTAGGGTATAGAGTGTAGGGTATAGAGTGTATGGTATAGAGTGTAGGGTGTAGAGTGTAGGGTATAGAGTGTAGAGTGTAGGGTATAGAGTGTAGAGTGTAGGGTATAGAGTGTAGGGTATAGAGTGTAGAGTGTAGGGTATAGAAAGTAGGGTATAGAGTGTAAAGTGTATGGTATAGAGTGTAGGGGATAGAGTGCATGGTATAGAGTGTATGGTATAGAGTGTAGGGTAGAGAATGTAGGGTATAGAGTGTAGAGTGTAGGGTATATAGTGTAGGGTGTAGAGTGTAGAGTATAGAGTGTAGAGTGTATGGTATAGAGTGTAGGGGATAGAGTGTATGGTATAGAGTGTATGGTATAGAGTGTATGGTATAGATTGTAGGGTATAGAGTGTAGGGTATCGAGTGTAGAGTGTAGGGTATAGAGTGTAGAGTGTAGGGTATAGAGTGTAGAGTATAGAGTGTAGGGTGTTGAGTGTAGGGTATAGAGTGTAGGGTATAGGGTGTAGGGTATAGAGTGTAGGGTGTAGAGTGTAGGGTATAGAGTGTAGGGTATAGAGTGTAGGGTATAGAGTGTAGGGTATAGCGTGTAGGGTATAGAGTGAAGGGTATAGAGTGTAGGGTATAGAGTGTAGGGTATAAAGTGTAGAGTGTAGGGTGTAGAGTGTAGAGTGTAGGGTATAGAGTGGAGGGTATAGAGTGTAGGGTATAGAGTGTAGGGTATAAAGTGTAGAGTGTAGGGTATAGAGTGTAGGGTATAGAGTGTAGGGTATAGAGTGTAGGGTATAGAGTGTAAGGTATAGAGTGTAGGGTATAGAGTGTAGGGTATAAAGTGTAGAGTGTAGGGTATAGAGTGTAGGGTATAGAGTGTAGGGTATAGAGGGTAGCTTATAGAGTGTAGGGTATAGATTGTAGATTGTAGGGTGTAGAGTGTAGGGTATAGAGTGTAAGGTATAGAGTGTAGGGTATAAAGTGTATGTTATAGAGTGTAGGGTATAGAGTGTAGAGTGTAGGGTATAGAGTGTACGGTATAGAGTGTAGAGTATAGAGTGTTTGGTACAGAGTGTAGGGTAAAGAGTGTAGAGTGTAGGGTATAGCGTGTAGGGTATAGAGTGTAGGGTAAAGAGTGTAGGGTATAGAGTGTAGGGTATAGAGTGTATGGTATAGAGTGTATGGTATAGATTGTAGGGTATAGAGTGTAGGGTATAGAGTGTAGAGTGTAGGGTATAGAGTGTAGAGTGTAGGGTATAGAGTGTAGGGTATAGAGTGTAGAGTGTAGGGTATAGAGTGTAGGGTATAGAGTGTAGAGTGTATGGTATAGAGTGCAGGGGATAGAGTGTAGAGTGTGAGGTATAGATTGTAGGGTATAGAGTGTATGGTATAGCGTGTATGGTATAGATTGTAGGGTATAGAGTGTAGGGTATAGAGCGTAGAGTGTAGGGTATAGAGTGTAGAGTGTAGGGTATAGAGTGTAGGGTATAGAGTGTAGGGTATAGAGTGTAGAGTGTAGGGTATAGAGTGTATGGTATAGAGTGTATGGTATAGATTGTAGGGTATAGAGTGTAGGGTATAGAGTGTAGGGTATAGAGTGTAGGATATAGAGTGTATGGTATAGAGTGTATGGTATAGATTGTAGGGTATAGAGTGTAGGGTATAGAGTGTAGAGTGTAGGGTATAGAGTGTAGGGTATAGAGTGTAGAGTGTAGGGTATAGAGTGTAGGGTATAGAGTGTAGAGTGTATGGTATAGAGTGCAGGGGATATAGTGTAGAGTGTGAGGTATAGAGTGTAGGGTACAGAGTGTATGGTATAGAGTGTAGGGTATAGAGAGTAGGGTACAGAGTGTAGAGTGTAGGGTATAGAGTGTAGAGTGTAGGGTATAGAGTGTAGGGTATAGAGTGTAGAGTGTAGGATATAGAGTGTAGGGTATAGAGTGTAGAGTGTGTGTTATAGAGTGCAGGGGATAGAGTGTAGAGTGTGAGGTACAGAGTGTAGGGTATAGAGTGTATGGTATAGAGTGTATGGTATAGTTTGTAGGGTATAGAGTGTAGGGTATAGAGTGTAGAGTGTAGGGTATAGAGTGTAGAGTGTAGGGTATAGAGTGTAGGGTATAGAGTGTAGGGTATAGAGTGTATGGAATAGAGTGTAGGGTATAGAGTGTAGAGTGTAGGGTATAGAGTGTAGGGTATAGAGCGTAGGGTGTAGGGTATAGAGTGTAGGGTATAGAGTGTAGGGTATAGAGTGTATGGTATAGAGTGTAGGGTGTAGAGTGTAGGGTATAGAGTGTAGAGTGTAGGGTATAGAGTGTAGAGTGTAGGGTATAGAGTGTAGGGTATAGAGTGTAGAGTGTAGGGTATAGAAAGTAGGGTATAGAGTGTAAAGTGTATGGTATAGAGTGTAGGGGATAGAGTGCATGGTATAGAGTGTATGGTATAGAGTGTAGGGTAGAGAATGTAGGGTATAGAGTGTAGAGTGTAGGGTATATAGTGTAGGGTGTAGAGTGTAGAGTATAGAGTGTAGAGTGTATGGTATAGAGTGTAGGGGATAGAGTGTATGGTATAGAGTGTATGGTATAGAGTGTATGGTATAGATTGTAGGGTATAGAGTGTAGGGTATCGAGTGTAGAGTGTAGGGTATAGAGTGTAGAGTATAGAGTGTAGGGTGTTGAGTGTAGGGTATAGAGTGTAGGGTATAGGGTGTAGGGTATAGAGTGTAGGGTGTAGAGTGTAGGGTATAGAGTGTAGGGTATAGAGTGTAGGGTATAGAGTGTAGGGTATAGCGTGTAGGGTATAGAGTGAAGGGTATAGAGTGTAGGGTATAGAGTGTAGGGTATAAAGTGTAGAGTGTAGGGTGTAGAGTGTAGAGTGTAGGGTATAGAGTGGAGGGTATAGAGTGTAGGGTATAGAGTGTAGGGTATAAAGTGTAGAGTGTAGGGTATAGAGTGTAGGGTATAGAGTGTAGGGTATAGAGTGTAGGGTATAGAGTGTATGGTATAGAGTATAGGGTATAGAGTGTAGGGTATAAAGTGTAGAGTGTAGGGTATAGAGTGTAGGGTATAGAGTGTAGGGTATAGAGGGTAGCTTATAGAGTGTAGGGTATAGATTGTAGATTGTAGGGTGTAGAGTGTAGGGTATAGAGTGTAAGGTATAGAGTGTAGGGTATAAAGTGTATGTTATAGAGTGTAGGGTATAGAGTGTAGAGTGTAGGGTATAGAGTGTACGGTATAGAGTGTAGAGTATAGAGTGTTTGGTACAGAGTGTAGGGTAAAGAGTGTAGAGTGTAGGGTATAGCGTGTAGGGTATAGAGTGTAGGGTAAAGAGTGTATGGTATATAGTGTAGAGTGTAGGGTATAGAGTGTATAGTGTAGGGTATAGAGTGTAGGTTATAGAGTGTATGGTATAGAGTGTAGGGAATAGAGTGTAGGCTATAGAGTGTATGATATAGAGTGTAGGGTATAGAGTGTATGGTATAGAGTGTAGGGTATAGAGTGTAGGGTATAGAGTGTATGGTATAGAGTGTATGGTATAGATTGTAGGGTATAGAGTGTAGGGTATAGAGTGTAGAGTGTAGGGTATAGAGTGTAGGGTATAGAGTGTAGAGTGTAGGGTATAGAGTGTAGGGTATAGAGTGTAGAGTGTATGGTATAAAGTGCAGGGGAGAGAGTGTAGAGTGTGAGGTATAGAGTGTAGGGTATAGAGTGTATGGTATAGAGTGTATGGTATAGATTGTAGGGTATAGAGTGTAGGGTATAGAGTGTAGAGTGTAGGGTATAGAGTGTAGAGTGTAGGGTATAGAGTGTAGGGTATAGAGTGTAGGGTATAGAGTGTAGAGTGTAGGGTATAGAGTGTAGGGTATAGAGTGTATGGTATAGAGTGTATGGTATAGATTGTAGGGTATAGAGTGTAGGGTATAGAGTGTAGAGTGTAGGGTATAGAGTGTAGAGTGTAGGGTATAGAGTGTAGGGTATAGAGTGTAGAGTGTAGGGTAGAGAATGTAGGGTATAGAGTGTATGGAATAGAGTGTAGGGTATAGAGTGTAGAGTGTAGGGTATAGAGTGTAGGGCATAGAGCGTAGGGTGTAGGGTATAGAGTGTAGGGTATAGAGTGTAGGGTATAGAGTGTAGAGTGTATGGTATAAAGTGCAGGGGATAGAGTGTAGAGTGTGAGGTATAGAGTGTAGGGTATAGAGTGTATGGTATAGAGTGTATGGTATAGATTGTAGGGTATAGAGTGTAGGGTATAGAGTGTAGAGTGTAGGGTATAGAGTCTAGAGTGTAGGGTATAGAGTGTAGGGTATAGAGTGTAGGGTATAGAGTGTAGAGTGTAGGGTATAGAGTGTAGGGTATAGAGTGTATGGTATAGAGTGTATGGTATAGATTGTAGGGTATAGAGTGTAGGGTATAGAGTGTAGAGTGTAGGGTATAGAGTGTAGAGTGTAGGGTATAGAGTGTAGGGTATAGAGTGTAGAGTGTAGGGTATAGAGTGTAGGGTATAGAGTGTATGGAATAGAGTGTAGGGTATAGAGTGTAGAGTGTAGGGTATAGAGTGTAGGGTATAGAGCGTAGGGTGTAGGGTATAGAGTGTAGGGTATAGAGTGTAGGGTATAGAGTGTAGAGTGTAGGGTATAGAGTGTATGGTATAGAGTGTAGGGTGTAGAGTGTAGGGTATAGAGTGTAGAGTGTAGGGTATAGAGTGTAGAGTGTAGGGTATAGAGTGTAGGGTATAGAGTGTAGAGTGTAGGGTATAGAAAGTAGGGTATAGAGTGTAAAGTGTATGGTATAGAGTGTAGGGGATAGATTGTATGGTATAGAGTGTATGGTATAGAGTGTAGGGTAGAGAATGTAGAGTATAGAATGTAGAGTGTAGGGTATATAGTGTAGGGTGTAGAGTGTAGGGTATAGAGTGTAGAGTGTATGGTATAGAGTGTAGGGGATAGAGTGTATGGTATAGAGTGTATGGTATAGAGTGTATGGTATAGATTGTAGGGTATAGAGTGTAGGGTATCGAGTGTAGAGTGTAGGGTATAGAGTGTAGGGTATAGAGTGTAGGGTATAGAGTGTAGGGTGTTGAGTGTAGGGTATAGAGTGTAGGGTATAGGGTGTAGGGTATAGAGTGTAGGGTGTAGAGTGTAGGGTATAGAGTGTAGGGTATAGAGTGTAGGGTATAGAGTGTAGGGTATAGCGTGTAGAGTGTATGGTATAAAGTGCAGGGGATAGAGTGTAGAGTGTGAGGTATAGAGTGTAGGGTATAGAGTGTATGGTATAGAGTGTAGGGTATAGAGTGTAGGGTATAGAGTGTAGGGTATAGAGTGTATGGTATAGAGTGTATGGTATAGATTGTAGGGTATAGAGTGTAGGGTATAGAGTGTAGAGTGTAGGGTATAGAGTGTAGAGTGTAGGGTATAGAGTGTAGGGTATAGAGTGTAGAGTGTAGGGTATAGAGTGTAGGGTATAGAGTGTAGAGTGTATGGTATAGAGTGCAGGGGATAGAGTGTAGAGTGTGAGGTATAGAGTGTAGGGTATAGAGTGTATGGTATAGCGTGTATGGTATAGATTGTAGGGTATAGAGTGTAGGGTATAGAGCGTAGAGTGTAGGGTATAGAGTGTAGAGTGTAGGGTATAGAGTGTAGGGTATAGAGTGTAGGGTATAGAGTGTAGAGTGTAGGGTATAGAGTGTATGGTATAGAGTGTATGGTATAGATTGTAGGGTATAGAGTGTAGGGTATAGAGTGTAGAGTGTAGGGTATAGAGTGTAGGGTATAGAGTGTAGAGTGTAGGGTATAGAGTGTAGGGTATAGAGTGTAGAGTGTATGGTATAGAGTGCAGGGGATATAGTGTAGAGTGTGAGGTATAGAGTGTAGGGTACAGAGTGTATGGTATAGAGTGTAGGGTATAGAGTGTAGGGTACAGAGTGTAGAGTGTAGGGTATAGAGTGTAGAGTGTAGGGTATAGAGTGTAGGGTATAGAGTGTAGAGTGTAGGATATAGAGTGTAGGGTATAGAGTGTAGAGTGTGTGTTATAGAGTGCAGGGGATAGAGTGTAGAGTGTGAGGTACAGAGTGTAGGGTATAGAGTGTATGGTATAGAGTGTATGGTATAGTTTGTAGGGTATAGAGTGTAGGGTATAGAGTGTAGAGTGTAGGGTATAGAGTGTAGAGTGTAGGGTATAGAGTGTAGGGTATAGAGTGTATGGAATAGAGTGTAGGGTATAGAGTGTAGAGTGTAGGGTATAGAGTGTAGGGTATAGAGCGTAGGGTGTAGGGTATAGAGTGTAGGGTATAGAGTGTAGGGTATAGAGTGTATGGTATAGAGTGTAGGGTGTAGAGTGTAGGGTATAGAGTGTAGAGTGTAGGGTATAGAGTGTAGAGTGTAGGGTATAGAGTGTAGGGTATAGAGTGTAGAGTGTAGGGTATAGAAAGTAGGGTATAGAGTGTAAAGTGTATGGTATAGAGTGTAGGGGATAGAGTGCATGGTATAGAGTGTATGGTATAGAGTGTAGGGTAGAGAATGTAGGGTATAGAGTGTAGAGTGTAGGGTATATAGTGTAGGGTGTAGAGTGTAGAGTATAGAGTGTAGAGTGTATGGTATAGAGTGTAGGGGATAGAGTGTATGGTATAGAGTGTATGGTATAGAGTGTATGGTATAGATTGTAGGGTATAGAGTGTAGGGTATCGAGTGTAGAGTGTAGGGTATAGAGTGTAGAGTGTAGGGTATAGAGTGTAGAGTATAGAGTGTAGGGTGTTGAGTGTAGGGTATAGAGTGTAGGGTATAGGGTGTAGGGTATAGAGTGTAGGGTGTAGAGTGTAGGGTATAGAGTGTAGGGTATAGAGTGTAGGGTATAGAGTGTAGGGTATAGCGTGTAGGGTATAGAGTGAAGGGTATAGAGTGTAGGGTATAGAGTGTAGGGTATAAAGTGTAGAGTGTAGGGTGTAGAGTGTAGAGTGTAGGGTATAGAGTGGAGGGTATAGAGTGTAGGGTATAGAGTGTAGGGTATAAAGTGTAGAGTGTAGGGTATAGAGTGTAGGGTATAGAGTGTAGGGTATAGAGTGTAGGGTATAGAGTGTATGGTATAGAGTGTAGGGTATAGAGTGTAGGGTATAAAGTGTAGAGTGTAGGGTATAGAGTGTAGGGTATAGAGTGTAGGGTATAGAGGGTAGCTTATAGAGTGTAGGGTATAGATTGTAGATTGTAGGGTGTAGAGTGTAGGGTATAGAGTGTAAGGTATAGAGTGTAGGGTATAAAGTGTATGTTATAGAGTGTAGGGTATAGAGTGTAGAGTGTAGGGTATAGAGTGTACGGTATAGAGTGTAGGGTATAGAGTGTTTGGTACAGAGTGTAGGGTAAAGAGTGTAGAGTGTAGGGTATAGCGTGTAGGGTATAGAGTGTAGGGTAAAGAGTGTATGGTATATAGTGTAGAGTGTAGGGTATAGAGTGTATAGTGTAGGGTATAGAGTGTAGGTTATAGAGTGTATGGTATAGAGTGTAGGGAATAGAGTGTAGGCTATAGAGTGTATGATATAGAGTGTAGGGTATAGAGTGTATGGTATAGAGTGTAGGGTATAGAGTGTAGGGTATAGAGTGTATGGTATAGAGTGTATGGTATAGATTGTAGGGTATAGAGTGTAGGGTATAGAGTGTAGAGTGTAGGGTATAGAGTGTAGGGTATAGAGTGTAGAGTGTAGGGTATAGAGTGTAGGGTATAGAGTGTAGAGTGTATGGTATAAAGTGCAGGGGAGAGAGTGTAGAGTGTGAGGTATAGAGTGTAGGGTATAGAGTGTATGGTATAGAGTGTATGGTATAGATTGTAGGGTATAGAGTGTAGGGTATAGAGTGTAGAGTGTAGGGTATAGAGTGTAGAGTGTAGGGTATAGAGTGTAGGGTATAGAGTGTAGGGTATAGAGTGTAGAGTGTAGGGTATAGAGTGTAGGGTATAGAGTGTATGGTATAGAGTGTATGGTATAGATTGTAGGGTATAGAGTGTAGGGTATAGAGTGTAGAGTGTAGGGTATAGAGTGTAGAGTGTAGGGTATAGAGTGTAGGGTATAGAGTGTAGAGTGTAGGGTATAGAATGTAGGGTATAGAGTGTATGGAATAGAGTGTAGGGTATAGAGTGTAGAGTGTAGGGTATAGAGTGTAGGGCATAGAGCGTAGGGTGTAGGGTATAGAATGTAGGGTATAGAGTGTAGGGTATAGAGTGTAGAGTGTATGGTATAAAGTGCAGGGGATAGAGTGTAGAGTGTGAGGTATAGAGTGTAGGGTATAGAGTGTATGGTATAGAGTGTATGGTATAGATTGTAGGGTATAGAGTGTAGGGTATAGAGTGTAGAGTGTAGGGTATAGAGTCTAGAGTGTAGGGTATAGAGTGTAGGGTATAGAGTGTAGGGTATAGAGTGTAGAGTGTAGGGTATAGAGTGTAGGGTATAGAGCGTATGGTATAGAGTGTATGGTATAGATTGTAGGGTATAGAGTGTAGGGTATAGAGTGTAGAGTGTAGGGTATAGAGTGTAGAGTGTAGGGTATAGAGTGTAGGGTATAGAGTGTAGAGTGTAGGGTATAGAGTGTAGGGTATAGAGTGTATGGAATAGAGTGTAGGGTATAGAGTGTAGAGTGTAGGGTATAGAGTGTAGGGTATAGAGCGTAGGGTGTAGGGTATAGAGTGTAGGGTATAGAGTGTAGGGTATAGAGTGTAGAGTGTAGGGTATAGAGTGTATGGTATAGAGTGTAGGGTGTAGAGTGTAGGGTATAGAGTGTAGAGTGTAGGGTATAGAGTGTAGAGTGTAGGGTATAGAGTGTAGGGTATAGAGTGTAGAGTGTAGGGTATAGAAAGTAGGGTATAGAGTGTAAAGTGTATGGTATAGAGTGTAGGGGATAGATTGTATGGTATAGAGTGTATGGTATAGAGTGTAGGGTAGAGAATGTAGAGTATAGAATGTAGAGTGTAGGGTATATAGTGTAGGGTGTAGAGTGTAGGGTATAGAGTGTAGAGTGTATGGTATAGAGTGTAGGGGATAGAGTGTATGGTATAGAGTGTATGGTATAGAGTGTATGGTATAGATTGTAGGGTATAGAGTGTAGGGTATCGAGTGTAGAGTGTAGGGTATAGAGTGTAGGGTATAGAGTGTAGGGTATAGAGTGTAGGGTGTTGAGTGTAGGGTATAGAGTGTAGGGTATAGGGTGTAGGGTATAGAGTGTAGGGTGTAGAGTGTAGGGTATAGAGTGTAGGGTATAGAGTGTAGGGTATAGAGTGTAGGGTATAGCGTGTAGAGTGTATGGTATAAAGTGCAGGGGATAGAGTGTAGAGTGTGAGGTATAGAGTGTAGGGTATAGAGTGTATGGTATAGAGTGTATGGTATAGATTGTAGGGTATAGAGTGCAGGGTATAGAGTGTAGAGTGTAGGGTATAGAGTGTAGAGTGTATGGTATAGAGTGTAGGGTATAGAGTGTAGGGTATAGAGTGTAGAATGTAGGGTATAGAGTGTAGGGTATAGAGTGTATGGTATAGAGTGTATGGTATAGATTGTAGGGTATAGAGTGTAGGGTATAGAGTGTAGAGTGTAGGGTATAGAGTGTAGGGTATAGAGTGTAGAGTGTAGGGTATAGAGTGTAGGGTATAGAGTGTATGGAATAGAGTGTAGGGTATAGAGTGTAGAGTGTAGGGTATAGAGTGTAGGGTATAGAGCGTAAGGTGTAGGGTATAGAGTGTAGGGTATAGAGTGTAGGGTATAGAGTGTAGAGTGTAGGGTATAGAGTGTATGGTATAGTGTAGGGTGTAGAGTGTAGGGTATAGAGTGTAGAGTGTAGGGTATAGAGTGTATGGTATAGAGTGTAGGGTGTAGAGTGTAGGGTATAGAGTGTAGAGTGTAGGGTATAGAGTGTAGAGTGTAGGGTATAGAGTGTAGGGTATAGAGTGTAGAGTGTAGGGTATAGAAAGTAGGGTATAGAGTGTAAAGTGTATGGTATAGAGTGTAGGGGATAGATTGTATGGTATAGAGTGTATGGTATAGAGTGTAGGGTAGAGAATGTAGAGTATAGAATGTAGAGTGTAGGGTATATAGTGTAGGGTGTAGAGTGTAGGGTATAGAGTGTAGAGTGTATGGTATAGAGTGTAGGGGATAGAGTGTATGGTATAGAGTGTATGGTATAGAGTGTATGGTATAGATTGTAGGGTATAGAGTGTAGGGTATCGAGTGTAGAGTGTAGGGTATAGAGTGTAGGGTATAGAGTGTAGGGTATAAAGTGTAGGGTGTTGAGTGTAGGGTATAGAGTGTAGGGTATAGGGTGTAGGGTATAGAGTGTAGGGTGTAGAGTGTAGGGTATAGAGTGTAGGGTATAGAGTGTAGGGTATAGAGTGTAGGGTATAGCGTGTAGAGTGTATGGTATAAAGTGCAGGGGATAGAGTGTAGAGTGTGAGGTATAGAGTGTAGGGTATAGAGTGTATGGTATAGAGTGTATGGTATAGATTGTAGGGTATAGAGTGCAGGGTATAGAGTGTAGAGTGTAGGGTATAGAGTGTAGAGTGTATGGTATAGAGTGTAGGGTATAGAGTGTAGGGTATAGAGTGTAGAATGTAGGGTATAGAGTGTAGGGTATAGAGTGTATGGTATAGAGTGTATGGTATAGATTGTAGGGTATAGAGTGTAGGGTATAGAGTGTAGAGTGTAGGGTATAGAGTGTAGGGTATAGAGTGTAGAGTGTAGGGTATAGAGTGTAGGGTATAGAGTGTATGGAATAGAGTGTAGGGTATAGAGTGTAGAGTGTAGGGTATAGAGTGTAGGGTATAGAGCGTAAGGTGTAGGGTATAGAGTGTAGGGTATAGAGTGTAGGGTATAGAGTGTAGAGTGTAGGGTATAGAGTGTATGGTATAGTGTAGGGTGTAGAGTGTAGGGTATAGAGTGTAGAGTGTAGGGTATAGAGTGTAGAGTGTAGGGTATAGAGTGTAGGGTATAGAGTGTAGAGTTTAGGGTATGGAAAGTAGGGTATAGAGTGTAAAGTGTATGGTATAGAGTGTAGGGGATAGAGTGTATGGTATAGAGTGTATGGTATAGAGTGTAGGGTAGAGAATGTAGGGTATAGAGTGTAGAGTGTAGGGTATATAGTGTAGGGTGTAGAGTGTAGGGTATAGAGTGTAGAGTGTATGGTATAGAGTGTAGGGGATAGAGTGTATGGTATAGAGTGTATGGTATAGAGTGTATGGTATAGATTGTAGGGTATAGAGTGTAGGGTATCGAGTGTAGAGTGTAGGGTATAGAGTGTAGAGTGTAGGGTATAGAGTGTAGGGTATAGAGTGTAGGGTATAGAGTGTAGGGTATAGAGTGTAGGGTGTTGAGTGTAGGGTATAGAGTGTAGGGTATAGGGTGTAGGGTATAGAGTGTAGGGTGTAGAGTGTAGGGTATAGAGTGTAGGGTATAGAGTGTAGGGTATAGAGTGTAGGGTATAGCGTGTAGGGTATAGAGTGAAGGGTATAGAGTGTAGGGTATAGAGTGTAGGGTATAAAGTGTAGAGTGTAGGGTGTAGAGTGTAGAGTGTAGGGTATAGAGTGGAGGGTATAGAGTGTAGGGTATAGAGTGTAGGGTATAAAGTGTAGAGTGTAGGGTATAGAGTGTAGGGTATAGAGTGTAGGGTATAGAGTGTAGAGTGTAGGGTATAGAGTGTAGGGTATAGAGTGTAGGGTATAGATTGTATGGTATAGAGTGTAGGGTATAGAGTGTAGGGTATAAAGTGTAGAGTGTAGGGTATAGAGTGTAGGGTATAGAGTGTAGGGTATAGAGTGTAGAGTGTAGGGTATAGAGTGTAGGGTATAGAGTGTAGGGTATAGAGTGTAGGGTATAGAGTGTAGGGCATAAAGTGTAGAGTGTAGGGTATAGAGTGTAGGGTATAGAGTGTAGGGTATAGAGTGTAGAGTGTAGGGTATAGAGTGTAGGGTATAGAGTGTATGGTATAGAGTGTAGGGTATAGAGTGTAGAGTGTAGGGTATAGAGTGTAGGGTATACTGTGTAGAGTGTAGGGTATAGAGTGTAAGGTATAGAGGGTAGGGTATAGAGTGTATGGTGTAGAGTGTATGGTATAGAGTGTAGGGTATAGAGGGTAGGGTATAGAGTGTATGGTATAGAGTTTAGGGTATAGAGTGTAGGGTATAGAGTGTAAGCTATAAAGTGTAGGGTGTAGAGTGTAGGGTATAGAGTGTAGGGTATAGAGTGTAGGGTATAGAGTGTAGGGTATAGAGTGTAGGGTATAGAGTGTAGAGTGTAGGGTATAGAGTGTAGGGTATAGAGTGTAGAGTGTAGGGTATAGAGTGTAGGGTTTAGAGAGTAGGGTATAGAGTGTAGAGTGTAGGTTATAGAGTGTAGAGTGTAGGGTATAGAGTGTAGGGTATAGAGTGTAGAGTGTAGGGTATAGAGTGTAGGGTTTAGAGAGTTGGGTATAGAGTGTAGAGTGTAGGGTATAGAGTATAGAGTGTAGAGTATAGAGTGTAGGATATAGAGTGTAGAGTGTAGGGTATAGAGTGTAGGGTATAGAGTGTAGAGTGTAGGGTATAGAGTGTAGTGTATAGATTGTAGGGTATAGAGTGTAGATTGTAGGGTATAGAGTGTAGGGTATAGAGTGTATGGTATAGAGTGTAGAGAGTAGGGTATAGAGTGTATAGTGTAGGGTATAGAGTGTAGGGTATAGAGTGTATGGTATAGAGTGTAGGGAATAGAGTGTAGGCTGTAGAGTGTATGATATAGAGTGTAGGGTATAGAGTGTATGGTATAGAGTGTAGGGTATAGAGTGTAGGGTATAGAGTGTAGGGTATAGAGTGTATGGTATAGAGTGTATGGTATAGATTGTAGGGTATAGAGTGTAGAGTGTAGGGTATAGAGTGTAGAGTGTAGGGTATAGAGTGTAGGGTATAGAGTGTAGAGTGTAGGGTATAGAGTGTAGGGTATAGAGTGTAGAGTGTATGGTATAGAGTGCAGGGGATAGAGTGTAGAGTGTGAGGTATAGAGTGTAGGGTATAGAGTGTAGGGTATAGAGTGTAGAGTGTATGGTATAGAGTGCAGTGGATAGAGTGTAGAGTGTGAGGTATAGAGTGTAGGGTATAGAGTGTATGGTATAGCGTGTATGGTATAGATTGTAGGGTATAGAGTGTAGGGTATAGAGTGTAGGGTATAGAGTGTAGAGTGTAGGGTATAGAGTGTAGGGTATAGAGTGTAGGGTATAGAGTGTAGAGTGTAGGGTATAGAGTGTAGGGTATAGAGTGTATGGTATAGAGTGTATGGTATAGATTGTACGGTATAGAGTGTAGGGTATAGAGTGTAGAGTGTAGGGTATAGAGTGTAGAGTGTAGGGTATAGAGTGTAGGGTATAGAGTGTAGAGTGTATGGTATAGAGTGCTGGGGATATAGTGTAGAGTGTGAGGTATAGAGTGTAGGGTACAGAGTGTATGGTATAGAGTGTAGGGTATAGAGTGTAGGGTACAGAGTGTAGTGTATAGAGTGTAGAGTGTAGGGTATAGAGTGTAGGTTGTAGAGTGTATGGTATAGAGTGTATGGCATAGATTGTAGGGTATAGAGTGTAGGGTATAGAGTGTAGAGTGTAGGGTATAGAGTGTAGAGTGTAGGGTATAGAGTGTAGGGTATAGAGTGTAGAGTGTAGGATATAGAGTGTAGGGTATAGAGTGTAGAGTGTGTGGTATAGAGTGCAGGGGATAGAGTGTAGAGTGTGAGGTATAGAGTGTAGGGTATAGAGTGTATGGTATAGAGTGTATGGTATAGATTGTAGGGTATAGAGTGTTGGGTATAGAGTGTAGAGTGTAGGGTATAGAGTGTAGAGTGTAGGGTATAGAGTGTATGGTATAGAGTGTATGGAATAGATTGTAGGGTATAGAGTGTAGGGTATAGAGTGTAGAGTGTAGGGTATAGAGTGTAGAGTGTAGGGTATAGAGTGTAGGGTATAGAGTGTAGAGTGTAGGGTATAGAGTGTAGAGTATAGAGTGTAGAGTGTATGGTATAGAGTGCAGGGGATAGAGTGTAGAGTGTAGGGTATAGAGTGTAGGGTATAGAGTGTAGGGTATAGAGTGTAGGGTTTAGAGAGTAGGGTATAGAGTGTAGAGTGTAGGGTATAGAGTGTAGAGTTTAGGGTATAGAGTGTAGGGTATAGAGTGTAGAGTGTAGGGTATAGAGTGTAGTGTTTAGAGAGTTGGGTATAGAGTGTAGAGTGTAGGGTATAGAGTATAGAGTGTAGGGTATAGAGTGTAGGGTATAGAGTGTAGAGTGTAGGGTATAAAGTGTAGAGAGTAGGGTGTAGAGTGTAGGGTATAGAGTGTAGGTTATAGAGTGTAGGGTATAGATTGTAGATTGTAGGGTGTAGAGTGTAGGGTATAGAGTGTAAGGTATAGAGTGTAGGGTATAAAGTGTATGTTATAGAGTGTAGGGTATAGAGTGTAGAGTGTAGGGTATAGAGTGTACGGTATAGAGTGTAGGGTATAGAGTGTTTGGTACAGAGTGTAGGGTAAAGAGTGTAGAGTGTAGGGTATAGAGAGTAGGGTATAGAGTGTAGGGTAAAGAGTGTATGGTATAGAGTGTAGAGTGTAGGGTATAGAGTGTATAGTGTAGAGTATAGAGTGTAGGGTATAGAGTGTATGGTATAGAGTGTAGGGAATAGAGTGTAGGCTATAGAGTGTATGATATAGAGTGTAGGGTATAGAGTGTATGGTATAGAGTGTAGGGTATAGAGTGTAGGGTATAGAGTGTATGGTATAGAGTGTAGAGTGTAGGGTATAGAGTGTAGGGTATAGAGTGTAGAGTGTAGGGTATAGAGTGTAGGGTTTAGAGAGTAGGGTATAGAGTGTAGAGTGTAGGTTATAGAGTGTAGAGTGTAGGGTATAGAGTGTAGGGTATAGAGTGTAGAGTGTAGGGTATAGAGTGTAGGGTTTAGAGAGTTGGGTATAGAGTGTAGAGTGTAGGGTATAGAGTATAGAGTGTAGAGTATAGAGTGTAGGATATAGAGTGTAGAGTGTAGGGTATAGAGTGTAGGGTATAGAGTGTAGAGTGTAGGGTATAGAGTGTAGTGTATAGATTGTAGGGTATAGAGTGTAGATTGTAGGGTATAGAGTGTAGGGTATAGAGTGTATGGTATAGAGTGTAGAGAGTAGGGTATAGAGTGTATAGTGTAGGGTATAGAGTGTAGGGTATAGAGTGTATGGTATAGAGTGTAGGGAATAGAGTGTAGGCTGTAGAGTGTATGATATAGAGTGTAGGGTATAGAGTGTATGGTATAGAGTGTAGGGTATAGAGTGTAGGGTATAGAGTGTAGGGTATAGAGTGTATGGTATAGAGTGTATGGTATAGATTGTAGGGTATAGAGTGTAGAGTGTAGGGTATAGAGTGTAGAGTGTAGGGTATAGAGTGTAGGGTATAGAGTGTAGAGTGTAGGGTATAGAGTGTAGGGTATAGAGTGTAGAGTGTATGGTATAGAGTGCAGGGGATAGAGTGTAGAGTGTGAGGTATAGAGTGTAGGGTATAGAGTGTAGGGTATAGAGTGTAGAGTGTATGGTATAGAGTGCAGTGGATAGAGTGTAGAGTGTGAGGTATAGAGTGTAGGGTATAGAGTGTATGGTATAGCGTGTATGGTATAGATTGTAGGGTATAGAGTGTAGGGTATAGAGTGTAGGGTATAGAGTGTAGAGTGTAGGGTATAGAGTGTAGGGTATAGAGTGTATGGTATAGAGTGTATGGTATAGATTGTACGGTATAGAGTGTAGGGTATAGAGTGTAGAGTGTAGGGTATAGAGTGTAGAGTGTAGGGTATAGAGTGTAGGGTATAGAGTGTAGAGTGTAGGGTATAGAGTGTAGGGTATAGAGTGTAGAGTGTATGGTATAGAGTGCAGGGGATATAGTGTAGAGTGTGAGGTATAGAGTGTAGGGTACAGAGTGTATGGTATAGAGTGTAGGGTATAGAGTGTAGGGTACAGAGTGTAGTGTATAGAGTGTAGAGTGTAGGGTATAGAGTGTAGGTTGTAGAGTGTATGGTATAGAGTGTATGGCATAGATTGTAGGGTATAGAGTGTAGGGTATAGAGTGTAGAGTGTAGGGTATAGAGTGTAGAGTGTAGGGTATAGAGTGTAGGGTATAGAGTGTAGAGTGTAGGATATAGAGTGTAGGGTATAGAGTGTAGAGTGTGTGGTATAGAGTGCAGGGGATAGAGTGTAGAGTGTGAGGTATAGAGTGTAGGGTATAGAGTGTATGGTATAGAGTGTATGGTATAGATTGTAGGGTATAGAGTGTAGGGTATAGAGTGTAGAGTGTAGGGTATAGAGTGTAGAGTGTAGGGTATAGAGTGTATGGTATAGAGTGTATGGAATAGATTGTAGGGTATGGAGTGTAGGGTATAGAGTGTAGAGTGTAGGGTATAGAGTGTAGAGTGTAGGGTATAGAGTGTAGGGTATAGAGTGTAGAGTGTAGGGTATAGAGTGTAGAGTATAGAGTGTAGAGTGTATGGTATAGAGTGCAGGGGATAGAGTGTAGAGTGTAGGGTATAGAGTGTAGGGTATAGAGTGTAGGGTATAGAGTGTAGGGTTTAGAGAGTAGGGTATAGAGTGTAGAGTGTAGGGTATAGAGTGTAGAGTGTAGGGTATAGAGTGTAGGGTATAGAGTGTAGAGTGTAGGGTATAGAGTGTAGTGTTTAGAGAGTTGGGTATAGAGTGTAGAGTGTAGGGTATAGAGTATAGAGTGTAGGGTATAGAGTGTAGGGTATAGAGTGTAGAGTGTAGGGTATAAAGTGTAGAGAGTAGGGTGTAGAGTGTAGGGTATAGAGTGTAGGTTATAGAGTGTAGGGTATAGATTGTAGATTGTAGGGTGTAGAGTGTAGGGTATAGAGTGTAAGGTATAGAGTGTAGGGTATAAAGTGTATGTTATAGAGTGTAGGGTATAGAGTGTAGAGTGTAGGGTATAGAGTGTACGGTATAGAGTGTAGGGTATAGAGTGTTTGGTACAGAGTGTAGGGTAAAGAGTGTAGAGTGTAGGGTATAGAGAGTAGGGTATAGAGTGTAGGGTAAAGAGTGTATGGTATAGAGTGTAGAGTGTAGGGTATAGAGTGTATAGTGTAGAGTATAGAGTGTAGGGTATAGAGTGTATGGTATAGAGTGTAGGGAATAGAGTGTAGGCTATAGAGTGTATGATATAGAGTGTAGGGTATAGAGTGTATGGTATAGAGTGTAGGGTATAGAGTGTAGGGTATAGAGTGTATGGTATAGAGTGTATGGTATAGATTGTAGGGTATAGAGTGTAGGGTATAGAGTGTAGAGTGTAGGGTATAGAGTGTAGGGTATAGAGTGTAGAGTGTAGGGTATATAGTGTAGGGTATAGAGTGTAGAGTGTATGGTATAAAGTGCAGGGGATAGAGTGTAGAGTGTGAGGTATAGAATGTAGGGTATAGAGTGTATGGTATAGAGTGTATGGTATAGATTGTTGGGTATAGAGTGTAGGGTATAGAGTGTAGAGTGTAGGGTATAGAGTGTAGAGTGTAGGGTATAGAGTGTAGGGTATAGAGTGTAGGGTATAAAGTGTAGAGTGTAGGGTATAGAGTGTAGGGTATACAGTGTAGGGTATAGAGTGTAGAGTGTAGGGTATAGAGTGTAGGGTATAGAGTGTAGGGTATAGAGTGTATGGTATAGAGTGTAGGGTATAGAGTGTAGGGTATAAAGTGTAGAGTGTAGGGTATAGAGTGTAGGGTATAGAGTGTATGGAATAGAGTGTAGGGTATAGAGTGTAGAGTGTAGGGTATAGAGTGTAGGGTATAGAGCGTAGGGTGTAGGGTATAGAGTGTGGGGTATAGAGTGTAGGGTATAGAGTGTAGAGTGTAGGGTATAGAGTGTATGGTATAAAGTGTAGGGTGTAGAATGTAGTTTATAGAGTGTAGAGTGTAGGGTATAGAGTGTAGAGTGTAGGGTATAGAGTGTGGGGTATAGAGTGTAGAGTGTAGGGTTTAGAAAGTAGGGTATAGAGTGTAAAGTGTATGGTATAGAGTGTAGGGGATAGAGTGTATGGTATAGAGTGTATGGTATAGAGTGTAGGGTAGAGAATGTAGGGTATAGAGTGTAGAGTGTAGGGTATATAGTGTAGGGTGTAGAGTGTAGGGTATAGAGTGTAGAGTGTATGGTATAGAGTGTAGGGGATAGAGTGTATGGTATAGAGTGTATGGTATAGAGTGTATGGTATAGATTGTAGGGTATAGAGTGTAGGGTATCGAGTGTAGAGTGTAGGGTATAGAGTGTAGAGTGTAGGGTATAGAGTGTAGGGTATAGAGTGTAGGGTATAGAGTGTAGGGTGTTGAGTGTAGGGTATAGAGTGTAGGGTATAGGGTGTAGGGTATAGTGTGTAGGGTGTAGAGTGTAGGGTATAGAGTGTAGGGTATAGAGTGTAGGGTATAGAGTGTAGGGTATAGCATGTAGGGTATAGAGTGAAGGGTATAGAGTGTAGGGTATAGAGTGTAGAGTGTAGGGTTTAGAAAGTAGGGTATAGAGTGTAAAGTGTATGGTATAGAGTGTAGGGGATAGAGTGTATGGTATAGAGTGTATGGTATAGAGTGTAGGGTAGAGAATGTAGGGTATAGAGTGTAGAGTGTAGGGTATATAGTGTAGGGTGTAGAGTGTAGGGTATAGAGTGTAGAGTGTATGGTATAGAGTGTAGGGGATAGAGTGTATGGTATAGAGTGTATGGTATAGAGTGTATGGTATAGATTGTAGGGTATAGAGTGTAGGGTATCGAGTGTAGAGTGTAGGGTATAGAGTGTAGAGTGTAGGGTATAGAGTGTAGGGTATAGAGTGTAGGGTATAGAGTGTAGGGTGTTGAGTGTAGGGTATAGAGTGTAGGGTATAGGGTGTAGGGTATAGTGTGTAGGGTGTAGAGTGTAGGGTATAGAGTGTAGGGTATAGAGTGTAGGGTATAGAGTGTAGGGTATAGCGTGTAGGGTATAGAGTGAAGGGTATAGAGTGTAGGGTATAGAGTGTAGGGTATAAAGTGTAGAGTGTAGGGTGTAGAGTGTAGGGTATAGAGTGGAGGGTATAGAGTGTAGGGTATAGAGTGTAGGGTATAAAGTGTAGAGTGTAGGGTATAGAGTGTAGGGTATAGAGTGTAGGGTATAGAGTGTAGAGTGTAGGGTATAGAGTGTAGGGTATAGAGTGTAGGGTATAGAGTGTATGGTATAGAGTGTAGGGTATGGAGTGTAGGGTATAAAGTGTAGAGTGTAGGGTATAGAGTGTAGGGTATAGAGTGTAGGGTATAGAGTGTAGGGTATAGAGTGTAGGGTATAGAGTGTAGAGTGTAGGGTATAGAGTGTAGGGTATAGAGTGTATGGCATAGAGTGTAGGGTATAGAGTGTAGAGTGTAGGGTATACTGTGTAGAGTGTAGGTTATAGAGTGTAAGGTATAGAGGGTAGGGTATAGAGTGTATGGTGTAGAGTGTAGGGTATAGAGTGTAGGGTTTAGAGTGTAGGGTATAGAGTGTATGGTATAGAGTTTAGGGAATAGAGTGTAGGGTATAGAGTGTAAGCTATAAAGTGTAGGGTGTAGAGTGTAGGGTATAAAGTGTAGGGTATAGAGTGTAGGGTATAGAGTGTAGGGTATAGAATGTAGGGTATAGAGTGTAGAGTGTAGGGTATAGAGTGTAGGGTATAGAGTGTGGAGTGTAGGGTATAGAGTGTAGGGTTTAGAGAGTAGGGTATAGAGAGTAGAGTGTAGGGTATAGAGTGTAGAGTGTAGGGTATAGAGTGTAGGGTATAGAGTGTAGAGTGTAGGGTATAGAGTGTAGGGTTTAGAGAGTTGGGTATAGAGTGTAGAGTGTAGGGTATAGAGTATAGAGTGTAGGGTATAGAGTGTAGGGTATAGAGTGTAGAGTGTAGGGTATAGAGTGTAGGGTATAGAGTGTAGAGTGTAGGGTATAGAGTGTAGTGTATAGATTGTAGGGTATAGAGTGTAGATTGTAGGGTATAGAGTGTAGGGTATAGAGTGTATGGTATAGAGTGTAGAGAGTAGGGTATAGAGTGTATAGTGTAGGGTATAGAGTGTAGGGTATAGAGTGTATGGTATAGAGTGTAGGGAATAGAGTGTAGGCTATAGAGTGTATGATATAGAGTGTAGGGTATAGAGTGTATGGTATAGAGTGTAGGGTATAGAGTGTAGGGTATAGAGTGTAGGGTATAGAGTGTATGGTATAGAGTGTATGGTATAGATTGTAGGGTATAGAGTGTAGGGTATAGAGTGTAGAGTGTAGGGTATAGAGTGTAGAGTGTAGGGTATAGAGTGTAGGGTATAGAGTGTAGAGTGTAGGGTATAGAGTGTAGGGTATAGAGTGTAGAGTGTATGGTATAGAGTGCAGGGGATAGAGTGTAGAGTGTGAGGTATAGAGTGTAGGGTATAGAGTGTATGGTATAGAGTGTATGGTATAGATTGTAGGGTATAGAGTGTAGGGTATAGAGTGTAGAGTGTAAGGTATAGAGTGTAGAGTGTAGGGTATAGAGTGTAGGGTATAGAGTGTAGGGTATAGAGTGTATGGTATAGAGTGTATGGTATAGATTGTAGGGTATAGAGTGTAGAGTGTAGGGTATAGAGTGTAGGGTATAGAGTGTAGAGTGTAGGGTATAGAGTGTAGGGTATAGAGTGTAGAGTGTATGGTATAGAGTGCAGGGGATATAGTGTAGAGTGTGAGGTATAGAGTGTAGGGTACAGAGTGTATGGTATAGAGTGTAGGGTATAGAGTGTAGGGTACAGAGTGTAGTGTATAGAGTGTAGAGTGTAGGGTATAGAGTGTAGGGTGTAGAGTGTATGGTATAGAGTGTATGGTATAGATTGTAGGGTATAGAGTGTAGGGTATAGAGTGTAGAGTGTAGGGTATAGAGTGTAGAGTGTAGGGTATAGAGTGTAGGGTATAGAGTGTAGAGTGTGTGGTATAGAGTGCAGGGGATAGAGTGTAGAGTGTGAGGTATAGAGTGTATGGTATAGAGTGTATGGTATAGATTGTAGGGTATATAGTGTAGGGTATAGAGTGTAGAGTGTAGGGTATAGAGTGTAGAGTGTAGGGTATAGAGTGTATGGTATAGAGTGTATGGTATAGATTGTACGGTATAGAGTATAGGGTATAGAGTGTAGGGTATAGAGTGTTTTGTTTAGAGAGTTGGGTATAGAGTGTAGAGTGTAGGGTATAGAGTATAGAGTGTAGGGTATAGAGTGTAGGGTATAGAGTGTATGGTATAGAGTGTATGGTATAGATTGTAGGGTATAGAGTGTAGGGTATAGAGTGTAGAGAGTAGGGTATAGATTGTAGAGTGTAGGGTATAGAGTGTATGGTATAGAGTGTATGGTATAGATTGTAGGGTATAGAGTGTAGAGTGTAGGGTATAGAGTGTAGAGTGTATGGTATAGAGTGTAGAGTATAGAGTGTAGAGTGTATGGTATAGAGTGCAGGGGATAGAGTGTAGAGTGTAAGGTATAGAGTGTAGGGTATAGAGTGTAGAGTGTAGGGTATAGAGTGTAGGGTTTAGAGAGTAGGGTATAGAGTGTAGAGTGTCTGGTATAGAGTGTAGAGTGTAGGGTATAGAGTGTAGGGTATAGAGTGTAGGGTATAGAGTGTTTTGTTTAGAGAGTTGGGTATAGAGTGTAGAGTGTAGGGTATAGAGTATAGAGTGTAGGGTATAGAGTGCAGGGTATAGAGTGTAGAGTGTAGGGTATAAAGTGTAGAGAGTAGGGTGTAGAGTGTAGGGTATAGAGTGTAGGTTATAGAGTGTAGGGTATAGATTGTAGATTGTAGGGTGTAGAGTGTAGGGTATAGAGTGTAGGGTATAGAGTGTAGTGTTTAGAGAGTTGGGTATAGAGTGTAGAGTGTAGGGTATAGAGTATAGAGTGTAGGGTATAGAGTGTAGGGTATAGAGTGTAGAGTGTAGGGTATAAAGTGTAGAGAGTAGGGTGTAGAGTGTAGGGTATAGAGTGTAAGGTATAGAGTGTAGGGTATAATGTTTATGTTATAGAGTGTAGGGTATAGAGTGTAGAGTGTAGGGTATAGAGTGTACGGTATAGAGTGTAGGGTATAGAGTGTTTGGTACAGAGTGTAGGGTAAAGAGTGTAGGGTATAGAGTGTAGGGTATAGAGTGTAGGGTAAAGAGTGTATGGTATAGAGTGAAGAGTGTAGGGTATAGAGTGTATAGTGTAGGGTATAGAGTGTAGGGTATAGAGTGTATGGTATAGAGTGTAGGGAATAGAGTGTAGGCTATAGAGTGTATGATATAGAGTGTAGGGTATAGAGTGTATGGTATAGAGTGTAGGGTATAGAGTGTAGAGTGTAGGGTATAGAGTGTAGAGTGTAGGGTATAGAGTGTATGGTATAGAGTGTATGGTATAGATTGTAGGGTATAGAGTGTAGGGTATAGAGTGTAGAGTGTAGGGTATAGATTGTAGAGTGTAGGGTATAGAGTGTAGGGTATAGAGTGTAGAGTGTAGGGTATATAGTGTAGAGTATAGAGTGTAGAGTGTATGGTATAGAGTGCAGGGGATAGAGTGTAGAGTGTAAGGTATAGAGTGTAGGGTATAGAGTGTAGAGTGTAGGGTATAGAGTGTAGGGTTTAGAGAGTAGGGTATAGAGTGCAGAGTGTCTGGTATAGAGTGTAGAGTGTAGGGTATAGAGTGTATGGTATAGAGTGTATGGTATAGATTGTAGGGTATAGAGTGTAGGTTATAGAGTGTAGAGAGTAGGGTATAGATTGTAGAGTGTAGGGTATAGAGTGTAGGGTATAGAGTGTAGAGTGTAGGGTATAGATTGTAGAGTATAGAGTGTAGAGTGTATGGTATAGAGTGCAGGGGATAGAGTGTAGAGTGTAAGGTATAGAGTGTAGGGTATAGAGTGTAGAGTGTAGGGTATAGAGTGTAGGGTTTAGAGAGTAGGGTATAGAGTGTAGAGTGTCTGGTATAGAGTGTAGAGTGTAGGGTATAGAGTGTATGGTATAGAGTGTATGGTATAGATTGTAGGGTATAGAGTGTAGGGTATAGAGTGTAGAGAGTAGGGTATAGATTGTAGAGTGTAGGGTATAGAGTGTAGAGTGTAGGGTATAGAGTGTAGAGTATAGAGTGTAGAGTGTATGGTATAGAGTGCAGGGGATAGAGTGTAGAGTGTAAGGTATAGAGTGTAGGGTATAGAGTGTAGAGTGTAGGGTATAGAGTGTAGGGTTTAGAGAGTAGGGTATAGAGTGTAGAGTGTCTGGTATAGAGTGTAGAGTGTAGGGTATAGAGTGTAGGGTATAGAGTGTAGGGTATAGAGTGTTTTGTTTAGAGAGTTGGGTATAGAGTGTAGAGTGTAGGGTATAGAGTATAGAGTGTAGGGTATAGAGTGTAGGGTATAGAGTGTATGGTATAGAGTGTATGGTATAGATTGTAGGGTATAGAGTGTAGGGTATAGAGTGTAGAGAGTAGGGTATAGATTGTAGAGTGTAGGGTATAGAGTGTAGGGTATAGAGTGTAGAGTGTATGGTATAGAGTGTAGAGTATAGAGTGTAGAGTGTATGGTATAGAGTGCAGGGGATAGAGTGTAGAGTGTAAGGTATAGAGTGTAGGGTATAGAGTGTAGAGTGTAGGGTATAGAGTGTAGGGTTTAGAGAGTAGGGTATAGAGTGTAGAGTGTCTGGTATAGAGTGTAGAGTGTAGGGTATAGAGTGTAGGGTATAGAGTGTAGGGTATAGAGTGTTTTGTTTAGAGAGTTGGGTATAGAGTGTAGAGTGTAGGGTATAGAGTATAGAGTGTAGGGTATAGAGTGTAGGGTATAGAGTGTAGAGTGTAGGGTATAAAGTGTAGAGAGTAGGGTGTAGAGTGTAGGGTATAGAGTGTAGGTTATAGAGTGTAGGGTATAGATTGTAGATTGTAGGGTGTAGAGTGTAGGGTATAGAGTGTAGGGTATAGAGTGTAGTGTTTAGAGAGTTGGGTATAGAGTGTAGAGTGTAGGGTATAGAGTATAGAGTGTAGGGTATAGAGTGTAGGGTATAGAGTGTAGAGTGTAGGGTATAAAGTGTAGAGAGTAGGGTGTAGAGTGTAGGGTATAGAGTGTAAGGTATAGAGTGTAGGGTATAATGTTTATGTTATAGAGTGTAGGGTATAGAGTGTAGAGTGTAGGGTATAGAGTGTACGGTATAGAGTGTAGGGTATAGAGTGTTTGGTACAGAGTGTAGGGTAAAGAGTGTAGAGTGTAGGGTATAGAGTGTAGGGTATAGAGTGTAGGGTAAAGAGTGTATGGTATAGAGTGAAGAGTGTAGGGTATAGAGTGTATGGTATAGAGTGTAGGGAATAGAGTGTAGGCTATAGAGTGTATGATATAGAGTGTAGGGTATAGAGTGTATGGTATAGAGTGTAGGGTATAGAGTGTAGAGTGTAGGGTATAGAGTGTAGAGTGTAGGGTATAGAGTGTATGGTATAGAGTGTATGGTATAGATTGTAGGGTATAGAGTGTAGGGTATAGAGTGTAGAGTGTAGGGTATAGATTGTAGAGTGTAGGGTATAGAGTGTAGGGTATAGAGTGTAGAGTGTAGGGTATATAGTGTAGAGTATAGAGTGTAGAGTGTATGGTATAGAGTGCAGGGGATAGAGTGTAGAGTGTAAGGTATAGAGTGTAGGGTATAGAGTGTAGAGTGTAGGGTATAGAGTGTAGGGTTTAGAGAGTAGGGTATAGAGTGCAGAGTGTCTGGTATAGAGTGTAGAGTGTAGGGTATAGAGTGTATGGTATAGAGTGTATGGTATAGATTGTAGGGTATAGAGTGTAGGTTATAGAGTGTAGAGAGTAGGGTATAGATTGTAGAGTGTAGGGTATAGAGTGTAGGGTATAGAGTGTAGAGTGTAGGGTATAGATTGTAGAGTATAGAGTGTAGAGTGTATGGTATAGAGTGCAGGGGATAGAGTGTAGAGTGTAAGGTATAGAGTGTAGGGTATAGAGTGTAGAGTGTAGGGTATAGAGTGTAGGGTTTAGAGAGTAGGGTATAGAGTGTAGAGTGTCTGGTATAGAGTGTAGAGTGTAGGGTATAGAGTGTATGGTATAGAGTGTATGGTATAGATTGTAGGGTATAGAGTGTAGGGTATAGAGTGTAGAGAGTAGGGTATAGATTGTAGAGTGTAGGGTATAGAGTGTAGAGTGTAGGGTATAGAGTGTAGAGTATAGAGTGTAGAGTGTATGGTATAGAGTGCAGGGGATAGAGTGTAGAGTGTAAGGTATAGAGTGTAGGGTATAGAGTGTAGAGTGTAGGGTATAGAGTGTAGGGTTTAGAGAGTAGGGTATAGAGTGTAGAGTGTCTGGTATAGAGTGTAGAGTGTAGGGTATAGAGTGTAGGGTATAGAGTGTAGGGTATAGAGTGTTTTGTTTAGAGAGTTGGGTATAGAGTGTAGAGTGTAGGGTATAGAGTATAGAGTGTAGGGTATAGAGTGTAGGGTATAGAGTGTATGGTATAGAGTGTATGGTATAGATTGTAGGGTATAGAGTGTAGGGTATAGAGTGTAGAGAGTAGGGTATAGATTGTAGAGTGTAGGGTATAGAGTGTAGGGTATAGAGTGTAGAGTGTATGGTATAGAGTGTAGAGTATAGAGTGTAGAGTGTATGGTATAGAGTGCAGGGGATAGAGTGTAGAGTGTAAGGTATAGAGTGTAGGGTATAGAGTGTAGAGTGTAGGGTATAGAGTGTAGGGTTTAGAGAGTAGGGTATAGAGTGTAGAGTGTCTGGTATAGAGTGTAGAGTGTAGGGTATAGAGTGTAGGGTATAGAGTGTAGGGTATAGAGTGTTTTGTTTAGAGAGTTGGGTATAGAGTGTAGAGTGTAGGGTATAGAGTATAGAGTGTAGGGTATAGAGTGTAGGGTATAGAGTGTAGAGTGTAGGGTATAAAGTGTAGAGAGTAGGGTGTAGAGTGTAGGGTATAGAGTGTAGGTTATAGAGTGTAGGGTATAGATTGTAGATTGTAGGGTGTAGAGTGTAGGGTATAGAGTGTAGGGTATAGAGTGTAGTGTTTAGAGAGTTGGGTATAGAGTGTAGAGTGTAGGGTATAGAGTATAGAGTGTAGGGTATAGAGTGTAGGGTATAGAGTGTAGAGTGTAGGGTATAAAGTGTAGAGAGTAGGGTGTAGAGTGTAGGGTATAGAGTGTAAGGTATAGAGTGTAGGGTATAATGTTTATGTTATAGAGTGTAGGGTATAGAGTGTAGAGTGTAGGGTATAGAGTGTACGGTATAGAGTGTAGGGTATAGAGTGTTTGGTACAGAGTGTAGGGTAAAGAGTGTAGAGTGTAGGGTATAGAGTGTAGGGTATAGAGTGTAGGGTAAAGAGTGTATGGTATAGAGTGAAGAGTGTAGGGTATAGAGTGTATAGTGTAGGGTATAGAGTGTAGGGTATAGAGTGTATGGTATAGAGTGTAGGGAATAGAGTGTAGGCTATAGAGTGTATGATATAGAGTGTAGGGTATAGAGTGTATGGTATAGAGTGTAGGGTATAGAGTGTAGAGTGTAGGGTATAGAGTGTAGAGTGTAGGGTATAGAGTGTATGGTATAGAGTGTATGGTATAGATTGTAGGGTATAGAGTGTAGGGTATAGAGTGTAGGGTAAAGAGTGTATGGTATAGAGTGAAGAGTGTAGGGTATAGAGTGTATAGTGTAGGGTATAGAGTGTAGGGTATAGAGTGTATGGTATAGAGTGTAGGGAATAGAGTGTAGGCTATAGAGTGTATGATATAGAGTGTAGGGTATAGAGTGTATGGTATAGAGTGTAGGGTATAGAGTGTAGAGTGTAGGGTATAGATTGTAGAGTGTAGGGTATAGAGTGTAGGGTATAGAGTGTAGAGTGTAGGGTATAGAGTGTAGAGTATAGAGTGTAGAGTGTATGGTATAGAGTGCAGGGGATAGAGTGTAGAGTGTAAGGTATAGAGTGTAGGGTATAGAGTGTAGAGTGTAGGGTATAGAGTGTAGTGTTTAGAGAGTTGGGTATAGAGTGTAGAGTGTAGGGTATAGAGTATAGAGTGTAGGGTATAGAGTGTAGGGTATAGAGTGTAGAGTGTAGGGTATAAAGTGTAGAGAGTAGGGTGTAGAGTGTAGGGTATAGAGTGTAGGTTATAGAGTGTAGGGTATAGATTGTAGATTGTAGGGTGTTGAGTGTAGGGTATAGAGTGTAGAGTGTAGGGTATAGAGTGTAGTGTTTAGAGAGTTGGGTATAGAGTGTAGAGTGTAGGGTATAGAGTATAGAGTGTAGGGTATAGAGTGTAGGGTATAGAGTGTAGAGTGTAGGGTATAAAGTGTAGAGAGTAGGGTGTAGAGTGTAGGGTATAGAGTGTAAGGTATAGAGTGTAGGGTATAATGTTTATGTTATAGAGTGTAGGGTATAGAGTGTAGAGTGTAGGGTATAGAGTGTACGGTATAGAGTGTAGGGTATAGAGTGTTTGGTACAGAGTGTAGGGAAAAGAGTGTAGAGTGTAGGGTATAGAGTGTAGGGTATAGAGTGTAGGGTAAAGAGTGTATGGTATAGAGTGAAGAGTGTAGGGTATAGAGTGTATAGTGTAGGGTATAGAGTGTAGGGTATAGAGTGTATGGTATAGAGTGTAGGGAATAGAGTGTAGGCTATAGAGTGTATGATATAGAGTGTAGGGTATAGAGTGTATGGTATAGAGTGTAGGGTATAGAGTGTAGGATATAGAGTGTATGGTATAGAGTGTATGGTATAGATTGTAGGGTATAGAGTGTAGGGTATAGAGTGTAGAGTGTAGGGTATAGAGTGTAGGGTATAGAGTGTAGAGTGTAGGGTATAGAGTGTAGGGTATAGAGTGTAGAGTGTATGGTATAAAGTGCAGGGGATAGAGTGTAGAGTGTGAGGTATAGAGTGTAGGGTATAGAGTGTATGGTATAGAGTGTATGGTATAGATTGTAGGGTATAGAGTGTAGGGTATAGAGTGTAGAGTGTAGGGTATAGAGTGTAGAGTGTAGGGTATAGAGTGTAGGGTATAGAGTGTAGGGTATAGAGTGTAGAGTGTAGGGTATAGAGTGTAGGGTGTAGAGTGTATGGTATAGAGTGTATGGTATAGATTGTAGGGTATAGAGTGTAGGGTATAGAGTGCAGAGTGTAGGTTATAGAGTGTATGGTATAGAGTGTATGGTATAGATTGTCGGGTATAGAGTGTAGGGTATAGAGTGTAGAGTGTAGGGTATAGTGTGTAGAGTGTAGGGTATAGAGTGTAGGGTATAGAGTGTAGAGTGTAGGGTATAGAGTGTAGAGTGTAGGGTATAGAGTGTAGGGTATAGAGTGTAGAGTGTAGGATATAGAGTGTAGGGTATAGAGTGTAGAGTGTAGGGTATAGAGTGTAGAGTGTAGGGTATAAAGTGTAGGGTATAGAGTGTAGAGTGTAGGGTATAGAGTGTAGGGTATAGAGTGTAGAGTGTGTGGTATAGAGTGCAGGGGATAGAGTGTAGAGTGTGAGGTATAGAGTGTAGGGTATAGAGTGTATGGTATGGAGTGTATGGTATAGATTGTAGGGTATAGAGTGTAGGGTATAGAGTGCAGAGTGTAGGTTATAGAGTGTATGGTATAGAGTGTATGGTATAGATTGTCGGGTATAGAGTGTAGGGTATAGAGTGTAGAGTGTAGGGTATAGTGTGTAGAGTGTAGGGTATAGAGTGTAGGGTATAGAGTGTAGAGTGTAGGGTATAGAGTGTAGAGTGTAGGGTATAGAGTGTAGGGTATAGAGTGTAGAGTGTAGGATATAGAGTGTAGGGTATAGAGTGTAGAGTGTGTGGTATAGAGTGCAGGGGATAGAGTGTAGAGTGTGAGGTATAGAGTGTATGGTATAGAGTGTATGGTATAGATTGTAGGGTATATCGTGTAGGGTATAGAGTGTAGAGTGTAGGGTATAGAGTGTAAGGTATAGAGTGTAGGGTATAATGTGTATGTTATAGAGTGTAGGGTATAGAGTGTAGAGTGTAGGGTATAGAGTGTACGGTATAGAGTGTAGGGTATAGAGTGTTTGGTACAGAGTGTAGGGTAAAGAGTGTAGAGTGTAGGGTATAGAGTGTAGGGTATAGAGTGTAGGGTAAAGAGTGTATGGTATAGAGTGAAGAGTGTAGGGTATAGAGTGTATAGTGTAGGGTATAGAGTGTAGGGTATAGAGTGTATGGTATAGAGTGTAGGGAATAGAGTGTAGGCTATAGAGTGTATGATATAGAGTGTAGGGTATAGAGTGTATGGTATAGAGTGTAGGGTATAGAGTGTAGGATATAGAGTGTATGGTATAGAGTGTATGGTATAGATTGTAGGGTATAGAGTGTAGGGTATAGAGTGTAGAGTGTAGGGTATAGAGTGTAGGGTATAGAGTGTAGAGTGTAGGGAATAGAGTGTAGGGTATAGAGTGTAGAGTGTATGGTATAAAGTGCAGGGGATAGAGTGTAGAGTGTGAGGTATAGAGTGTAGGGTATAGAGTGTATGGTATAGAGTGTATGGTATAGATTGTAGGGTATAGAGTGTAGGGTATAGAGTGTAGAGTGTAGGGTATAGAGTGTAGAGTGTAGGGTATAGAGTGTAGGGTATAGAGTGTAGGGTATAGAGTGTAGAGTGTAGGGTATAGAGTGTAGGGTGTAGAGTGTATGGTATAGAGTGTATGGTATAGATTGTAGGGTATAGAGTGTAGGGTATAGAGTGTAGAGTGTAGGGTATAGAGTGTAGAGTGTAGGGTATAGAGTGTAGGGTATAGAGTGTAGAGTGTAGGGTATAGAGTGTAGGGAATAGAGTGTAGAGTGTATGGTATAGAATGCAGGGGATATAGTGTAGAGTGTGAGGTATAGAGTGTAGGGTATAGAGTGTAGGGTATAGAGTGTAGGGTATAGAGTGTAGGGTATAGAGTGTAGAGTGTAGGGTATTGAGTGTAGGGTGTAGAGTGTATGGTATAGAGTGTATGGTATAGATTGTAGGGTATAGAGTGTAGGGTATAGAGTGTAGAGTGTAGGGTATAGAGTGTAGAGTGTAGGGTATAGAGTGTAGGGTATAGAGTGTAGAGTGTAGGGTATAGAGTGTATGGTATGGAGTGTATGGTATAGATTGTAGGGTATAGAGTGTAGGGTATAGAGTGCAGAGTGTAGGGTATAGAGTGTATGGTATAGAGTGTATGGTATAGATTGTAGGGTATAGAGTGTAGGGTATAGAGTGTAGAGTGTAGGGTATAGAGTGTAGAGTGTAGGGTATAGAGTGTAGGGTATAGAGTGTAGGGTATAGAGTGTAGAGTGTAGGGTATAGAGGGTAGGGTATAGAGTGTATGGTATAGAGTGTATGGTATAGATTGTAGGGTATAGAGTGTAGGGTATAGAGTGTAGATTGTAGGGTATAGAGAGTAGAGTGTAGGGTATAGAGTGTAGGGTATAGAGTGTAGGGTATAGAGTGTAGAGTGTAGGGTATAGAGGGTAGGGTATAGAGTGTATGGTATAGAGTGTATGGTATAGATTGTAGGGTATAGAGTGTAGGGTATAGAGTGTAGAGTGTAGGGTATAGAGTGTAGAGTGTATGGTATAGAGTGCAGGGGATAGAGTGTAGAGTGTGAGGTATAGAGTGTAGGGTATAGAGTGTATGGTATAGAGTGTAGGGTATAGAGTGTAGGGTATAGAGTGTAGGGTATAGAGTGTAGGGTGTAGAGTGTATGGTATAGAGTGTATGGTATAGATTGTAGGGTATAGAGTGTAGGGTATAGAGTGTAGAGTGTAGGGTATAGAGTGTAGAGTGTAGGGTATAGAGTGTAGGGTATAGAGTGTAGAGTGTAGGGTGTAGAGTGTAGGGTATAGAGTGTAGAGTGTATGGTATAGAGTGCAGGGGATAGAGTTTAGAGTGTGAGGTATAGAGTGTAGGGTATAGAGTGTATGGTATAGAGTGTATGGTATAGATTGTAGGGCATAGAGTGTAGGGTATAGAGTGTAGAGTGTAGGGTATAGAGTGTAGAGTGTAGGGTATAGAGTGTAGGGTATAGAGTGTATGGTATAGAGTGTATGGTATAGATTGTAAGGTATAGAGTGTAGGGTATAGAGTGTAGAGTGTAGGGTATAGAGTGTAGAGTGTAGGTTATAGAGTGTAGGGTATAGAGTGCAGAGTGTAGGGTATAGAGTGTAGGGTATAGAGTGTAGAGTGTATGGTATAGAGTGTAGGGGATAAAGTGTATGGTATAGAGTGTATGGTATAGAGTGTAGGGTATAGAGTGTAGGGTATAGAGTGTAGAGTGTAGGGTATAGAGTGTAGGGTATAGAGTGTAGGGTATAGAGTGTAGGGTGTAGAGATTAGGGTATATAGTGTAGGGTATAGAGTGTAGGGTATAGAGTGTAGGGTATAGCGTGTAGGGTATAGAGTGTAGGTTATAGAGTGTAGGGTATAGAGTGTAGGGTATAAAGTGTAGAGTGTAGGGTATAGAGTGTATGGTATAGAGTGTAGAGTGTAGGGTATAGAGTGTATGGTATAGATTGTAGGGTGTAGAATGTATGTTATAGAGTGTAGGTCATAGAGTGTATGGTATAGAGATTAGAGTGTAGGGTATAGAGTGTAGTGTATAGAGTGTATGGTATAGAGTCTAGGGTATAGAGTGTAGAGTGTAGGGTATAGAGTGTATGGTATAGAGTGTAGGGTATAGAGTGTAGGGTATAGAGTGTAGGGTGTAGAGCGTATGGTATAGAGTGTAGGGTATAGTGTGTAGAGTGTAGGGTATAGAGTGTAGAGTATAGAGTGTAAGGTATAGAGTGTATGTTGTAGAGTGTAGAGTATAGAGTGTAGAGTTTAGGGTATAGAGTGTAGGGTATAGAGTGTAGGGTATAGAGTGTAGGGTATTGAGTGTAGGGTATAGAGTGTAGAGTGTAGGGTATAGAGTGTATGGTATAGAGTGTAGGGTATAGAGTGTAGGGTATAGAGTGTAGAGTATAGAGTGTAGGGTATAGAGTGTAGAGTGTAGCGTATAGAGTGTAGGGTATAGAGTGTAGGGTATAGAGTGTAGGGTATAGTGTGTATGGTATAGAGTTTAGGGTATAGAGTGTATGGTATAGAGCGTAGGGTATAGAGTGTAGAGTGTAGGGTATAGAGTGTAGTGTATAGAGTGTAGATTGTAGGGTATAGAGTGTAGGGTATATAGTGTATGGTATAGAGTGTAGGGTATAGAGTGTATGGTATAGAGTGTATGGTATAGCGTGTAGGGTATGGAGTGTAAGGTATAGAGTATAGAGTGTAGGGTATAGAGTGTAGGGTATAGAGTGTAGAGTGTATGGTATAGAGTGCAGGGGATAGAGTGTAGAGTGTGAGGTATAGAGTGTAGGGTATAGAGTGTATGGTATAGAGTGTATGGTATAGATTGTAGGGTATAGAGTGTAGGGTATAGAGTGTAGAGTGTAGGGTATAGAGTGTAGAGTGTAGGGTTTAGAGTGTAGGATATAGAGTGTAGAGTGCAGGGTATAGAGTGTAGGGTATAGAGTGTAGAGTGTGTGGTATAGAGTGCAGGGGATAGAGTGTAGAGTGTGAGGTATAGAGTGTAGGGTATAGAGTGTAGGGTATAGAGTGTAGAGTGTATGGTATAGAGTGCAGGGGATAGAGTGTAGAGTGTGAGGTATAGAGTGTAGGGTATAGAGTGTATGGTATAGAGTGTATGGTATAGATTGTAGGGTATAGAGTGTAGGGTATAGAGTGTAGAGTGTAGGGTATAGAGTGTAGAGTGTAGGGTATAGAGTGTAGGGTATAGAGTGTAGAGTGTGTGGTATAGAGTGCAGGGGATAGAGTGTAGAGTGTGAGGTATAGAGTGTAGGGTATAGAGTGTATGGTATGGAGTGTATGGTATAGATTGTAGGGTATAGAGTGTAGGGTATAGAGTGCAGAGTGTAGGGTATAGAGTGTATGGTATATAGTGTATGGTATAGATTGTAGGGTTTAGAGTGTAGGGTATAGAGTGTAGAGTGTAGGGTATAGTGTGTAGAGTGTAGGGTATAGAGTGTAGGGTATATAGTGTAGAGTGTAGGGTATAGAGTGTAGAGTGTAGGGTATAGAGTGTAGGGTATAGAGTGTAGAGTGTAGGATATAGAGTGTAGGGTATAGAGTGTAGAGAGTGTGGTATAGAGTGCAGGGGATAGAGTGTAGAGTGTGAGGTAGAGAGTGTATGGTATAGAGTGTATGGTATAGATTGTAGGGTATAGAGTGTAGGGTATAGAGTGTAGAGTGTAGGGTATAGAGTGTAAGGTATAGAGTGTAGGGTATAATGTGTATGTTATAGAGTGTAGGGTATAGAGTGTAGAGTGTAGGGTATAGAGTGTACGGTATAGAGTGTAGGGTATAGAGTGTTTGGTACAGAGCGTAGGGTAAAGAGTGTAGAGTGTAGGGTATAGAGTGTAGGGTATAGAGTGTAGGGTAAAGAGTGTATGGTATAGAGTGAAGAGTGTAGGGTATAGTGTGTATAGTGTAGGGTATAGAGTGTAGGGTATAGAGTGTATGGTATAGAGTGTAGGGAATAGAGTGTAGGCTATAGAGTATGATATAGAGTGTAGGGTATAGAGTGTATGGTATAGAGTGTAGGGTATAGAGTGTAGGATATAGAGTGTATGGTATAGAGTGTATGGTATAGATTGTAGGGTATAGAGTGTAGGGTATAGAGTGTAGAGTGTAGGGTATAGAGTGTAGGGTATAGAGTGTAGAGTGTAGGGAATAGAGTGTAGGGTATAGAGTGTAGAGTGTATGGTATAAAGTGCAGGGGATAGAGTGTAGAGTGTGAGGTATAGAGTGTAGGGTATAGAGTGTATGGTATAGATTGTAGGGTATAGAGTGTAGGGTATAGAGTGTAGAGTGTAGGGTATAGAGTGTAGAGTGTAGGGTATAGAGTGTAGGGTATAGAGTGTAGGGTATAGAGTGTAGAGTGTAGGGTATAGAGTGTAGGGTATAGAGTGTAGGGTATAGAGTATAGGGTGTAGAGATTAGGGTATAGAGTGTAGGGTATAGGGTGTAGGGTATAGAGTGTAGGGTGTAGAGTGTAGGGTATATAGTGTAGGGTATAGAGTGTAGGGTATAGAGTGTAGGGTATAGCGTGTAGGGTATAGAGTGTAGGTTATAGAGTGTAGGGTATAGAGTGTAGGGTATAAAGTGTAGAGTGTAGGGGATAGAGTGTATGGTATAGAGTTTAGAGTGTAGGGTATAGAGTGTATGGCATAGATTGTAGGGTGTAGAATGTATGTTATAGAGTGTAGGTTATAGAGTGTATGGTATAGAGATTAGAGTGTATGGTATAGAGTCTAGGGTATAGAGTGTAGAGTGTAGGGTATAGAGTGTATGGTATAGAGTGTAGGGTATAGAGTGTAGGGTATAGAGTGTAGGGTGTAGAGCGTATGGTATAGAGTGTAGGGTATAGTGTGTAGAGTGTAGGGTATAGAGTGTAGAGTATAGAGTGTAAGGTATAGAGTGTATGTTGTAGAGTGTAGAGTATAGAGTGTAGAGTTTAGGGTATAGAGTGTAGAGTGTAGGGTATAGAGTGTAGGGTATAGAGTGTAGGGTATTGAGTGTAGGGTATAGAGTGTAGAGTGTAGGGTATAGAGTGTATGGTATAGAGTGTAGGGTATAGAGTGTAGGGTATAGAGTGTAGAGTATAGAGTGTAGGGTATAGAGTGTAGAGTGTAGCGTATAGAGTGTAGGGTATAGAGTGTAGGGTATAGAGTGTAGGGTATAGTGTGTATGGTATAGAGTTTAGGGTATAGAGTGTATGGTATAGAGCGTAGGGTATAGAGTGTAGAGTGTAGGTTATAGAGTGTAGTGTATAGAGTGTAGATTGTAGGGTATAGAGTGTAGGGTATATAGTGTATGGTATAGAGTGTAGGGTATAGAGTGTATGGTATAGAGTGTATGGTATAGCGTGTAGGGTATGGAGTGTAAGGTATAGAGTGTAGAGTGTAGGGTATAGAGTGTAGGGTATAGAGTGTAGAGTGTATGGTATAGAGTGCAGGGGATAGAGTGTAGAGTGTGAGGTATAGAGTGTAGGGTATAGAGTGTATGGTATAGAGTGTATGGTATAGATTGTAGGGTATAGAGTGTAGGGTATAGAGTGTAGAGTGTAGGGTATAGAGTGTAGAGTGTAGGGTATAGAGTGTAGGGTATAGAGTGTAGAGTGTAGGGTATAGAGTGTAGGGTATAGAGTGTAGAGTGTGTGGTATAGAGTGCAGGGGATAGAGTGTAGAGTGTGAGGTATAGAGTGTAGGGTATAGAGTGTATAGTATGGAGTGTATGGTATAGATTGTAGGGTATAGAGTGTAGGGTATAGAGTGCAGAGTGTAGGGTATAGAGTGTATGGTATATAGTGTATGGTATAGATTGTAGGGTATAGAGTGTAGGGTATAGAGTGTAGAGTGTAGGGTATAGTGTGTAGAGTGTAGGGTATAGAGTGTAGGGTATAGAGTGTAGAGTGTAGGGTATAGAGTGTAGAGTGTAGGGTATAGAGTGTAGGGTATAGAGTGTAGAGTGTAGGATATAGAGTGTAGGGTATAGAGTGTAGAGTGTGTGGTATAGAGTGCAGGGGATAGAGTGTAGAGTGTGAGGTGTAGAGTGTATGGTATAGAGTGTATGGTATAGATTGTAGGGTATAGAGTGTAGGGTATAGAGTGTAGAGTGTAGGGTATAGAGTGTAAGGTATAGAGTGTAGGGTATAATGTGTATGTTATAGAGTGTAGGGTATAGAGTGTAGAGTGTAGGGTATAGAGTGTACGGTATAGAGTGTAGGGTATAGAGTGTTTGGTACAGAGTGTAGGGTAAAGAGTGTAGAGTGTAGGGTATAGAGTGTAGGGTATAGAGTGTAGGGTAAAGAGTGTATGGTATAGAGTGAGGAGTGTAGGGTATAGAGTGTATAGTGTAGGGTATAGAGTGTAGGGTATAGAGTGTATGGTTAGAGTGTAGGGAATAGAGTGTAGGCTATAGAGTATGATATATAGTGTAGGGTATAGAGTGTATGGTATAGAGTGTAGGGTATAGAGTGTAGGATATAGAGTGAATGGTATAGAGTGTATGGTATAGATTGTAGGGTATAGAGTGTAGGGTATAGAGTGTAGAGTGTAGGGTATAGAGTGTAGGGTATAGAGTGTAGAGTGTAGGGAATAGAGTGTAGGGTATAGAGTGTAGAGTGTATGGTATAAAGTGCAGGGGATAGAGTGTAGAGTGTGAGGTATAGAGTGTAGGGTATAGAGTGTATGGTATAGAGGAGTGTAGGGTATAGAGTGTAGGGTATAGAGTGTAGGGTATAGAGTGTAGAGTGTAGGGTATAGAGTGTAGAGTGTAGGGTATAGAGTGTAGGGTATAGAGTGTAGGGTATAGAGTGTAGAGTGTAGGGTATAGAGTGTAGGGTATAGAGTGTATGGTATAGAGTGTATGGTATACATTGTAGGGTATAAAGTGTAGGGTGTAGAGTGTAGGGTATAGAGTGTAGAGTGTAGGGTATAGAGTGTAGGGTATAGAGTGTAGAGTGTAGGGTATAGAGTGTAGGGAATAGAGTGTAGAGTGTATGGTATAGAATGCAGGGGATATAGTGTAGAGTGTGAGGTATAGAGTGTAGGGTATAGAGTGTAGGGTATAGAGTGTAGGGTATAGAGTGTAGAGTGTAGGGTATTGAGTGTAGGGTGTAGAGTGTATGGTATAGAGTGTATGGTATAGATTGTAGGGTATAGAGTGTAGGGTATAGAGTGTAGAGTGTAGGGTATAGAGTGTAGAGTGTAGGGTATAGAGTGTAGGGTATAGAGTGTAGAGTGTAGGGTATAGAGTGTATGGTATGGAGTGTATGGTATAGATTGTAGGGTATAGAGTGTAGGGTATAGAGTGCAGAGTGTAGGGTATAGAGTGTATGGTATAGAGTGTATGGTATAGATTGTAGGGTATAGAGTGTAGGGTATAGAGTGTAGAGTGTAGGGTATAGAGTGTAGGGTATAGAGTGTAGAGTGTATGGTATAGAGTGCAGGGGATAGAGTGTAGAGTGTGAGGTATAGAGTGTAGGGTATAGAGTGTATGGTATAGAGTGTATGGTATAGATTGTAGGGTATAGAGTGTAGGGTATAGAGTGTAGATTGTAGGGTATAGAGTGTAGAGTGTAGGGTATAGAGTGTAGGGTATAGAGTGTAGGGTATAGAGTGTAGAGTGTAGGGTATAGAGGGTAGGGTATAGAGTGTATGGTATAGAGTGTATGGTATAGATTGTAGGGTATAGAGTGTAGGGTATAGAGTGTAGAGTGTAGGGTATAGAGTGTAGAGTGTATGGTATAGAGTGCAGGGGATAGAGTGTAGAGTGTGAGGTATAGAGTGTAGGGTATAGAGTGTATGGTATAGAGTGTAGGGTATAGAGTGTAGGGTATAGAGTGTAGGGTATAGAGTGTAGGGTGTAGAGTGTATGGTATAGAGTGTATGGTATAGATTGTAGGGTATAGAGTGTAGGGTATAGAGTGTAGAGTGTAGGGTATAGAGTGTAGAGTGTAGGGTATAGTGTGTAGGGTATAGAGTGTAGAGTGTAGGGTGTAGAGTGTAGGGTATAGAGTGTAGAGTGTATGGTATAGAGTGCAGGGGATAGAGTTTAGAGTGTGAGGTATAGAGTGTAGGGTATAGAGTGTATGGTATAGAGTGTATGGTATAGATTGTAGGGCATAGAGTGTAGGGTATAGAGTGTAGAGTGTAGGGTATAGAGTGTAGAGTGTAGGGTATAGAGTGTAGGGTATAGAGTGTATGGTATAGAGTGTATGGTATAGATTGTAAGGTATAGAGTGTAGGGTATAGAGTGCAGAGTGTAGGGTATAGAGTGTAGGGTATAGAGTGTAGAGTGTATGGTATAGAGTGTAGGGGATAAAGTGTATGGTATAGAGTGTATGGTATAGAGTGTAGGGTATAGAGTGTAGGGTATAGAGTGTAGAGTGTAGGGTATAGAGTGTAGGGTATAGAGTGTAGGGTATAGAGTGTAGGGTGTAGAGATTAGGGTATAGAGTGTAGGGTATAGGGTGTAGGGTATAGAGTGTAGGGTGTAGAGTGTAGGGTATATAGTGTAGGGTATAGAGTGTAGGGTATAGAGTGTAGGGTATAGCGTGTAGGGTATAAAGTGTAGGTTATAGAGTGTAGGGTATAGAGTGTAGGGTATAACATGTAGAGTGTAGGGTATAGAGTGTATGGTATAGAGTGTAGAGTGTAGGGTATAGAGTGTATGGTATAGATTGTAGGGTGTAGAATGTATGTTATAGAGTGTAAGTTATAGAGTGTATGGTATAGAGATTAGAGTGTAGGGTATAGAGTGTAGGGTATAGAGTGTATGGTATAGAGTCTAGGGTATAGAGCGTAGAGTGTAGGGTATAGAGTGTATGGTATAGAGTGTAGGGTATAGAGTGTAGGGTATAGAGTGTAGGGTGTAGAGCGTATGGTATAGAGTGTAGGGTATAGTGTGTAGAGTGTAGGGTATAGAGTGTAGAGTATAGAGTGTAAGGTATAGAGTGTATGTTGTAGAGTGTAGAGTATAGAGTGTAGAGTTTAGGGTATAGAGTGTAGAGTGTAGGGTATAGAGTGTAGGGTATAGAGTGTAGGGTATTGAGTGTAGGGTATAGAGTGTAGAGTGTAGGGTATAGAGTGTATGGTATAGAGTGTAGGGTATAGAGTGTAGGGTATAGAGTGTAGAGTATAGAGTGTAGGGTATAGAGTGTAGAGTGTAGCGTATAGAGTGTAGGGTATAGAGTGTAGGGTATAGAGTGTAGGGTATAGTGTGTATGGTATAGAGTTTAGGGTATAGAGTGTATGGTATAGAGCGTAGGGTATAGAGTGTAGAGTGTAGGGTATAGAGTGTAGTGTATAGAGTGTAGATTGTAGGGTATAGAGTGTAGGGTATATAGTGTATGGTATAGAGTGTAGGGTATAGAGTGTATGGTATAGAGTGTATGGTATAGCGTGTAGGGTATGGAGTGTAGGGTATACAGTGTAGAGTGTATGGTATAGAGTGCAGGGGATAGAGTGTAGAGTGTGAGGTATAGAGTGTAGGGTATAGAGTGTATGGTATAGAGTGTATGGTATAGATTGTAGGGTATAGAGTGTAGGGTATAGAGTGTAGAGTGTAGGGTATAGAGTGTAGAGTGTAGGGTTTAGAGTGTAGGGTATAGAGTGTAGGGTATAGAGTGTAGAGTGTAGGGTATAGAGGGTAGGGTATAGAGTGTAGGGTATAGAGTGTAGAGTGTAGGGTATACAGGGTAGGGTATAGAGTGTATGGTATAGAGTGTATGGTATAGATTGTAGGGTATAGAGTGTAGGGTATAGAGTGTAGAGTGTAGGGGATAGAGTGTAGAGTGTGAGGTATAGAGTGTAGGGTATAGAGTGTATGGTAAGGAGTGTATGGTATAGATTTTAGGGTATAGAGTGTAGGGTATAGAGTGTAGAGTGTAGGGTATAAAGGGTAGAGTGTAGGGTATAGAGTGTAGGGTATAGAGTGTAGAGTGTAGGGTATAGAATGTAGGGTATAGAGTGTATAGTGTATGGTATAGAGTGCAGGGGATAGAGTGTAGAGTGTGAGGTATAGAGTGTAGGGTATAGAGTGTAGGGTATAGAGTGTAGGGTATAGAGTGTAGGGTATAGAGTGTAGAGTGTAGGGTATAGAGTGTAGTGTATAGAGTGTAGAGTGTAGGGTATAGAGTGTAGAGTGTAGGTTATAGAGTGTAGGGTATAGAGTGCAGAGTGTAGGGTATAGAGTGTAGGGTATAGAGTGTAGAGTGTATGGTAAAGAGTGTAGGGGATAAAGTGTATGGTATAGAGTGTATGGTATAGAGTGTAGGGTATAGAGTGTGGGGTATAGAGTGTAGAGTGTAGGGTATAGAGTGTAGGGTATAGATTGTAGGGTATAGAGTGTAGGGTGTAGAGATTAGGGTATAGAGTGTAGGGTATAGGGTGTAGTGTATAGAGTGTAGGGTGTAGAGTGTAGGGTATATAGTGTAGGGTATAGAGTGTAGGGTATAAAGTGTAGGGTATAGCGTGTAGGGTATAGAGTGTATGGTATAGAGTGTATGGTATAGATTGTAGGGTATAGAGTGTAGGGTATAGAGTGTAGATTGTAGGGTATAGAGTGTAGAGTGTAGGGTATAGAGTGTAGGGTATAGAGTGTAGGGTATAGAGTGTAGAGGGTAGGGTATAGAGGGTAGGGTATAGAGTGTATGGTATAGAGTGTATGGTATAGATTGTAGGGTATAGAGTGTAGGGTATAGATTGTAGAGTGTAGGGTATAGAGTGTAGAGTGTATGGTATAGAGTGCAGGGGATAGAGTGTAGAGTGTGAGGTATAGAGTGTAGGGTATAGAGTATATGGTATAGAGTGTAGGGTATAGAGTGTAGGGTATAGAGTGTAGGGTATAGAGTGTAGGGTATAGAGTGTAGGGTGTAGAGTGTATGGTATAGAGTGTATGGTATAGATTGTAGGGTATAGAGTGTAGGGTATAGAGTGTAGAGTGTAGGGTATCGAGTGTAGAGTGTAGGGTATAGAGTGTAGAGTGTAGGGTATAGAGTGTAGGGTATAGAGTGTATGGTATAGAGTGTATGGTATAGATTGTAGGGCATAGAGTGTAGGGTATAGAGTGTAGAGTGTAGGGTATAGAGTGTAGAGTGTAGGGTATAGAGTGTAGGGTATAGAGTGTATGGTATAGAGTGTATGGTATAGATTGTAGGGTATAGAGTGTAGTGTATAGAGTGTAGAGTGTAGGGTATAGAGTGTAGAGTGTAGGTTATAGAGTGTAGGGTATAGAGTGCAGAGTGTAGGGTATAGAGTGTAGGGTATAGAGTGTAGAGTGTAGGGTATAGAGTGTATGGTATAGATTGTAGGGTGTAGAATGTATGTTATAGAGTGTAGGGTATAGAGTGTTTGGTATAGAGATTAGAGTGTAGGGTATAGAGTGTAGGGTATAGAGTGTATGGTATAGAGTCTAGGGTATAGAGTGTAGAGTGTAGGGTATAGTGTGTATGGTATAGAGTGTAGGGTATAGAGTGTAGGGTATAGAGTGTAGGGTGTAGAGTGTATGGTATAGAGTGTAGGGTATAGTGTGTAGAGTGTAGGGTATAGAGTGTAGGGTATAGAGTGTAGGGTATAGAGTGTATGTTGTAGAGTGTAGAGTATAGAGTGTAGAGTTTAGGGTATAGAGTGTAGAGTGTAGGGTATAGAGTGTAGGGTATAGAGTGTAGGGTATTGAGTGTAGGGTATAGAGTGTAGAGTGTAGGGTATAGAGTGTATGGCATAGAGTGTAGGGTATAGAGTGTAGGGTATAGAGTGTAGAGTATAGAGTGTAGGGTATAGAGTGTAGAGTGTAGCGTATAGAGTGTAGGGTATAGAGTGTAGGGTATAGAGTGTAGGGTATAGTGTGTATGGTATAGAGTTTAGGGTATAGAGTGTATGGTATAGAGCGTAGGGTATAGAGTGTAGAGTGTAGGGTATAGAGTGTAGGGTATAGAGTGTAGATTGTAGGGTATAGAGTGTAGGGTATATAGTGTAGAGTGTATGGTATAGAGTGTAGGGTATAGAGTGTATGGTTTAGAGTTTATGGTATAGCGTGTAGGGTATGGAGTGTAAGGTATAGAGTGTAGAGTGTAGGGTATAGTGTGTAGGGTATAGAGTATAGGGTATAGAGTGTAGGGTATAGAGTGTAGGGTGTAGAGTGTAGAGTATAGAGTGTAGGGTATAGAGTGTAGGGTATAGAGTGTAGGGTATAGCCTGTAGGGTATAGAGTGTAGGGTATAGAGTATAGAGTGTAGGGTATAGAGTGTAGGGTATAGAGTGTAGGGTATAGAGTGTAGAGTGTAGGGTATAGAGTGTAGAGTATAGAGTGTAGGGTATAGAGTGTAGGGTATAAAGTGTAGAGTGTAGGGTATAGAGTGTAGGGTATAGAGTGTAGGGTATAGAGTGTAGAGTACAGAGTGTAGAGTGTAGGGTGTACAGTGTAGGGTACAGAGTGTAAGTTATAGAGTGTAGGGTATAAAGTGTAGATTGTAGGGTATAGAGTGTAGGGTATAGAGTGTAGGGTATAGAGTGTATGGTATAGAGTGTAGGGTATAGAGTGTAGGGTATAGATTGTAGGGTATAGAGTGTAGAGTGTAGGGTATAGAGTGTAGAGTGTAGAGTGTAGGGTGTACAGTGTAGGGTACAGAGTGTAAGATATAGAGTGTAGGGTATAGAGTGTATGTTATAGAGTGTAGGGTATAGAGTGTAGAGTGTAGGGTATAGAGTGTAGGGTACAGAGTGTATGGTATAGAGTGTAGGGTATAGAGTGTAGGGTATAGATTGTAGGGTATAGAGTGTAGAGTGTAGGGTATAGAGTGTAGGGTATAGAGTGTATGGTATAGAGTGTAGAGTGTAGGGTATAGAGTGTATAGTGTAGGGTATAGAGTGTAGGGTATAGAGTGTAGGGTATCGAGTGTAGAGTGTAGGGTATAGAGTGTAGAGTGTAAGGTATAGAGTGTAGGGTATAGAGTGTATGTTATAGAGTGTAGGGTATAGAGTGTAGAGTGTAGGGTATAGAGTGTAGGGTATAGAGTGTAGGGTATAGATTGTATGGTATAGAGTGTAGGGTATAGAGTGTAGGGTATAGATTGTAGGGTATAGAGTGTAGAGTGTAGGGTATAGAGTGTAGAGTATAGAGTGTATGGTATAGAGTGTAGAGTGTAGGGTATAGAGTGTAGGGTATAGAGTGTAAGGTATAGAGTGTAGGGTATAGCGTGTATGTTATAGAGTGTAGGGTATAGAGTGTAGGGTATAGAGTGTAGGGTATAGAGTGTAGGGTATAGATTGTATGGTATAGAGTGTAGGGTATAGAGTGTAGGGTATAGAGTGTAGGGTATAGATTGTAGGGTATAGAGTGTAGAGTGTAGGGTATAGAGTGTAGAGTATAGAGTGTATGGTATAGAGTGTAGAGTGTAGGGTATAGAGTGTATAGTGTAGGTTATAGAGTGTAGGGTATAGAGTAAAGGGTATAGAGTGTATAGTATAGAGTGTAGGGAATAGAGTGTAGAGTGTAGGGTATATAGTGTATGGTATAGAGTGTAGGGTATAGAGTGTAGAGTGTAGGGTATATAGTGTAGGGTATAGAGTGTAGGGTATAGAGTGTAGGGCATAGAGTGTAGGGTATAGAGTGTAGAGTGTAGGGATTAGAGTGTAGGGTATAGAGTGTAGGGTATAGAGTGTAGAATGTACGGTATAGAGTGTAGGGTATAGAGTATAGAGTGTAGGGTATAGAGTGTAAAGTGTAGAGTGTAGGATATAGAGTGTAGAGTGTAGGGTATAGAGTGTAGGGTATAGAGTGTAGGGTGTAGGGTATAGAGTGTAGGGGATAGAGTGTATGGTATAGAGTGTATGGTATAGAGTGTTGGGTAGACAATGTAGGGTATAGAGTGTAGAGTGTAGGGTATATAGTGTAGGGTGTAGAGTGTAGGGTATAGAGTGTAGAGTGTATGGTATAGAGTGTAGGGGATAGAGTGTATGGTATAGAATGTATGGTATAGAGTGTATGGTATAGATTGTAGGGTATAGAGTGTAGGGTATCGAGTGTAGAGTGTAGGGTATAGAGTGTAGAGTGTAGGGTATAGAGTGTAGGGTATAGAGTGTAGGGTATAGAGTGTAGGGTATAGAGTGTAGGGTGTTGAATGTAGGGTCTAGAGTGTAGGGTATAGGGTGTAGGGTATAGAGTGTAGGGTGTAGAGTGTAGGGTATAGAGTGTAGGGTATAGAGTGTAGGGTATAGAGTGTAGGGTATAGCGTGTAGGGTATAGAGTGAAGGGTATAGAGTGTAGGGTATAGAGTGTAGGGTATAAAGTGTAGAGTGTAGGGTGTAGAGTGTAGGGTATAGAGTGGAGGGTATAGAGTGTAGGGTATAGAGTGTAGGGTATAAATTGTAGAGTGTAGGGTATAGAGTGTAGGGTATAGAGTGTAGGGTATAGAGTGTAGAGTGTAGGGTATAGAGTGTAGGGTATAGAGTGTAGGGTATAGAGTGTAGGGTATAGAGTGTAGGGTATAAAGTGTAGAGTGTAGGGTATAGAGTGTAGGGTATAGAGTGTAGGGTATAGAGTGTAGGGTATAGAGTGTAGAGTGTAGGGTATAGAGTGTAGGGTATAGAGTGTAGGGTATAGAGTGTAGGGTATAAATTGTAGAGTGTAGGGTATAGAGTGTAGGGTATAGAGTGTAGGGTATAGAGTGTAGAGTGTAGGGTATAGAGTGTAGGGTATAGAGTGTAGGGTATAGAGTGTAGGGTATAAAGTGTAGAGTGTAGGGTATAGAGTGTAGGGTATAGAGTGTAGGGTATAGAGTGTAGGGTATAAAGTGTAGAGTGTAGGTTATAGAGTGTAGGGTATAGAGTGTAGAGTGTAGGGTATAGAGTGTAGGGTATAGAGTGTATGGTATAGAGTGTAGGGTATAGAGTGTAGAGTGTAGGGTATAGAGTGTAGGGTATACTGTGTAGAGTGTAGGGTATAGAGTGTAAGGTATAGAGGGTAGGGTATAGAGTGTATGGTGTAGAGTGTAGGGAATAGAGTGTAGGGTATAGAGTGTAGGGTATAGAGTGTATGGTATAGAGTTTAGGGTATAGAGTGTAAGCTATAAAGTGTAGGGTATAGAGTGTAGGGTATAGAGTGTAGGGTATAGAGTGTAGGGTATAGAGTGTAGGGTATAGAGTGTAGAGTGTAGGGTATAGAGAGTAGGGTATAGAGTGTAGAGTGTAGGGTATAGATTGTAGAGTGTAGGGTATAGAGTGTAGGGTATAGAGTGTAGAGTGTAGGGTATAGAGTGTAGGGTTTAGAGAGTTGGGTATAGAGTGTAGAGTGTAGGGTATAGAGTATAGAGTGTAGGGTATAGAGTGTAGGGTATAGAGTGTAGAGTGTAGGGTATAAAGTGTAGAGAGTAGGGTATAGAGTGTAGGGTATAGAGTGTAGGTTATAGAGTGTAGGGTATAGAGTGTAGATTGTAGGGTGTAGAGTGTAGGTTATAGAGTGTAAGGTATAGAGTGTAGGGTATAAAGTGTATGTTATAGAGTGTAGGGTATAGAGTGTAGAGTGTAGGGTATAGAGTGTAGGGTATAGAGTGTAGAGTGTAGGGTATAGAGTGTAGTGTATAGATTGTAGGGTATAGAGTGTAGATTGTAGGGTATAGAGTGTAGGGTATAGAGTGTATGGTATAGAGTGTAGAGAGTAGGGTATAGAGTGTAGTGTATAGATTGTAGGGTATAGAGTGTAGATTGTAGGGTATAGAGTGTAGGGTATAGAGTGTATGGTATAGAGTGTAGAGAGTAGGGTATAGAGTGTATAGTGTAGGGTATAGAGTGTAGGGTATAGAGTGTATGGTATAGAGTGTAGGGAATAGAGTGTAGGCTATAGAGTGTATGATATAGAGTGTAGGGTATAGAGTGTAGGGTATAGAGTGTAGGGTATAGAGTGTATGGTATAGAGTGTATGGTGTAGATTGTAGGGTATAGAGTGTAGGGTATAGAGTGCAGGGTATAGAGTGTAGAGTGTAGGGTATAGAGTGTAAGGTATAGAGTGTAGGGTATAAAGTGTATGTTATAGAGTGTAGGGTATAGAGTGTAGAGTGTAGGGTATAAAGTGTACGGTATAGAGTGTAGGGTATAGAGTGTTTGGTACAGAGTGTAGGGTAAAGAGTGTAGAGTGTAGGGTATAGAGTGTATAGTGTAGGGTATATAGTGTAGGGTATAGAGTGTTTGGTACAGAGTGTAGGGTAAAGAGTGTAGAGTGTAGGGTATAGAGTGTATAGTGTAGGGTATATAGTGTAGGGTATAGAGTGTAGGGTATAGAGTGTAGGGTAAAGAGTGTATGGTATAGAGTGTAGAGTGTAGGGTATAGAGTGTATAGTGTAGGGTATATAGTGTAGGGTATAGAGTGTATGGTATAGAGTGTAGGGAATAGAGTGTAGGCTATAGAGTATGATATAGAGTGTAGGGTATAGAGTGTATGGTATAGAGTGTAGGGTATAGAGTGTAGGGTATAGAGTGTAGGTTATAGAGTGTAGGGTATAGAGTGTAGATTGTAGGGTGTAGAGTGTAGGTTATAGAGTGTAAGGTATAGAGTGTAGGGTATAAAGTGTATGTTATAGAGTGTAGGGTATAGAGTGTAGAGTGTAGGGTATAGAGTGTAGGGTATAGAGTGTAGAGTGTAGGGTATAGAGTGTAGTGTATAGATTGTAGGGTATAGAGTGTAGATTGTAGGGTATAGAGTGTAGGGTATAGAGTGTATGGTATAGAGTGTAGAGAGTAGGGTATAGAGTGTAGTGTATAGATTGTAGGGTATAGAGTGTAGATTGTAGGGTATAGAGTGTAGGGTATAGAGTGTATGGTATAGAGTGTAGAGAGTAGGGTATAGAGTGTATAGTGTAGGGTATAGAGTGTAGGGTATAGAGTGTATGGTATAGAGTGTAGGGAATAGAGTGTAGGCTATAGAGTGTATGATATAGAGTGTAGGGTATAGAGTGTAGGGTATAGAGTGTAGGGTATAGAGTGTATGGTATAGAGTGTATGGTGTAGATTGTAGGGTATAGAGTGTAGGGTATAGAGTGCAGGGTATAGAGTGTAGAGTGTAGGGTATAGAGTGTAAGGTATAGAGTGTAGGGTATAAAGTGTATGTTATAGAGTGTAGGGTATAGAGTGTAGAGTGTAGGGTATAAAGTGTACGGTATAGAGTGTAGGGTATAGAGTGTTTGGTACAGAGTGTAGGGTAAAGAGTGTAGAGTGTAGGGTATAGAGTGTAGGGTATAGAGTGTAGGGTAAAGAGTGTATGGTATAGAGTGTAGAGTGTAGGGTATAGAGTGTATAGTGTAGGGTATATAGTGTAGGGTATAGAGTGTATGGTATAGAGTGTAGGGAATAGAGTGTAGGCTATAGAGTATGATATAGAGTGTAGGGTATAGAGTGTATGGTATAGAGTGTAGGGTGTAGAGTGTAGGGTATATAGTGTATGGTATAGAGTGTATGGTATAGATTGTAGGGTATAGAGTGTAGGGTATAGAGTGTAGAGTGTAGGGTATAGAGTGTAGGGTATAGAGTGTAGAGTGTAGGGTATAGAGTGTAGGGTATAGAGTGTAGAGTGTATGGTATAAAGTGCAGGGGATAGAGTGTAGAGTGTGAGGTATAGAGTGTAGGGTATAGAGTGTATGGTATAGAGTGTATGGTATAGATTGTAGAGTGTAGGGTATAGAGTGTATTGTATAGAGTGTATGGTATAGAGTGTATGGTATAGATTGTAGGGTATAGAGTGTAGGGTATAGAGTGTAGAGTGTAGGGTATAGAGTGTAGAGTGTAGGGTATAGAGTGTAGGGTATAGAGTGTAGGGTATAGAGTGTAGAGTGTAGGGTATAGAGTGTATTGTATAGAGTGTATGGTATAGAGTGTATGTTATAGATTGTAGGGTATAGAGTGTAGGGTATAGAGTGTAAAGTGTAGGGTATAGAGTGTAGAGTGTAGGGTATAGAGTGTAGGGTATAGAGTGTAGAGTGTAGGGTATAGAGTGTAGGGAATAGAGTGTAGAGTGTATGGTATAGAATGCAGGGGATATAGTGTAGAGTGTGAGGTATAGAGTGTAGGGTATAGAGTGTATGGTATGGAGTGTATGGTATAGATTGTAGGGTTTAGAGTGTAGGGTATAGAGTGCAGAGTGTAGGGTATAGAGTGTATGGAATAGAGTGTATGGTATAGATTGTAGGGTATAGAGTGTAGGGTATAGAGTGTAGAGTGTAGGGTATAGAGTGTAGAGTGTAGGGTATAGAGTGTAGGGTATAGAGTGTAGAGTGTATGGTATAGAGTGCAGGGGATAGAGTGTAGAGTGTGAGGTATAGAGTGTAGGGTATAGAGTGTATGGTATAGAGTGTATGGTATAGATTGTAGGGTATAGAGTGTAGGGTATAGACTGTAGAGTGTAGGGTATAGAGTGTAGAGTGTAGGGTTTAGAGTGTAGGGTATAGAGTGTAGGGTATAGAGTGTAGAGTGTAGGGTATAGAGGGTAGGGTATAGAGTGTATGGTATAGAGTGTATGGTATAGATTGTAGGGTATAGAGTGTAGGGTATAGAGTGTGGAGTGTAGGGGATAGAGTGTAGAGTGTGAGGTATAGAGTGTAGAATATAGAGTGTATGGTAAGGAGTGTATGGTATAGATTGTAGAGTATAGAGTGTAGGGTATAGAGTGTAGAGTGTAGGGTATAAAGTGTAGAGTGTAGGGTATAGAGTGTAGAGTGTAGGGTATAGAATGTAGGGTATAGAGTGTAGAGTGTATGGTATAGAGTGCAGGGGATAGAGTGTAGAGTGTGAGGTATAGAGTGTAGGGTATAGAGTGTATGGTATAGAGTGTATGGTATAGATTGTAGGGTATAGAGTGTAGGGTATAGAGTGTAGATTGTAGGGTATAAAGTGCAGAGTGTAGGGTATAGAGTGTAGGGTATAGAGTGTAGGGTATAGAGTGTAGAGTGTAGGGTATAGAGGGTAGGGTATAGAGTGTATGGTATAGAGTGTATGGTATAGATTGTAGGGTATAGAGTGTAGGGTATAGAGTGTAGAGTGTATGGTATAGAGTGTAGAGTGTATGGTATAGAGTGCAGGGGATAGAGTGTAGAGTGTGAGGTATAGAGTGTAGGGTATAGAGTGTATGGTATAGAGTGTAGGGTATAGAGTGTAGGGTATAGAGTGTAGGGTATAGAGTGTAGGGTGTAGAGTGTATGGTATAGAGTGTATGGTATAGATTGTAGGGTATAGAGTGTAGGGTATAGAGTGTAGAGTGTAGGGTATAGAGTGTAGAGTGTAGGGTATAGAGTGTAGGGTATAGAGTGTAGAGTGTGAGGTGTAGAGTGTAGGGTATAGAGTGTAGGGTATAGAGTGTAGAGTGTAGGGTATAGAGTGTAGAGTGTAGGGTATAGAGTGTAGGGTATAGAGTGTATGGTATAGAGTGTATGGTATAGATTGTAGGGTATAGAGTGTATGGTATAGAGTGTAGAGTGTAGGGTATAGAGTGTAGAGTGTAGGGTATAGAGTGAAGAGTGTAGGGTATAGAGTGTAGGGTATAGAGTGTAGAGTGTATGGTATAGAGTCTAGGGGATAAAGTGTATGGTATAGAGTGTATGGTATAGAGTGTAGGGTATAGAGTGTAGGGAATAGAGTGTAGAGTGTAGGGTATAGAGTGTAGGGTATAGAGTGTAGGGTATAGAGTGTAGAGTGTAGAGATTAGGGTATAGAGTGTAGGGTATAGGGTGTAGGGTATAGAGTGTAGGGTGTAGAGTGTAGGGTATATAGTGTAGGGTATAGAGTGTAGTGTATAGAGTGTAGGGTATAGCGTGTAGGGTATAGAGTGTAGGGTGTAGAGTGTATGGTATAGAGTGTAGGGTATAGTGTGTAGAGTGTAGGGTATAGAGTGTAGGGTATAGAGTGTAGGGTATAGAGTGTATGTTGTAGAGTGTAGAGTATAGAGTGTAGAGTTTAGGGTATAGAGTGTAGAGTGTAGGGTATAGAGTGTAGGGTATAGAGTGTAGGGTATTGAGTGTAGGGTATAGAGTGTAGAGTGTAGGGTATAGAGTGTATGGCATAGAGTGTAGGGTATAGAGTGTAGGGTATAGAGTGTAGAGTATAGAGTGTAGGGTATAGAGTGTAGAGTGTAGCGTATAGAGTGTAGGGTATAGAGTGTAGGGTATAGAGTGTAGGGTATAGTGTGTATGGTATAGAGTTTAGGGTATAGAGTGTATGGTATAGAGCGTAGGGTATAGAGTGTAGAGTGTAGGGTATAGAGTGTAGGGTATAGAGTGTAGATTGTAGGGTATAGAGTGTAGGGTATACAGTGTAGAGTGTATGGTATAGAGTGTAGGGTATAGAGTGTATGGTTTAGAGTTTATGGTATAGCGTGTAGGGTATGGAGTGTAAGGTATAGAGTGTAGAGTGTAGGGTATAGTGTGTAGGGTATAGAGTATAGGGTATAGAGTGTAGGGTATAGAGTGTAGGGTGTAGAGTGTAGAGTATAGAGTGTAGGGTATAGAGTGTAGGGTATAGAGTGTAGGGTATAGCCTGTAGGGTATAGAGTGTAGGGTATAGAGTATAGAGTGTAGGGTATAGAGTGTAGGGTATAGAGTGTAGGGTATAGAGTGTAGAGTGTAGGGTATAGAGTGTAGAGTATAGAGTGTAGGGTATAGAGTGTAGGGTATAAAGTGTAGAGTGTAGGGTATAGAGTGTAGGGTATAGAGTGTAGGGTATAGAGTGTAGAGTACAGAGTGTAGAGTGTAGGGTGTACAGTGTAGGGTACAGAGTGTAAGTTATAGAGTGTAGGGTATAAAGTGTAGATTGTAGGGTATAGAGTGTAGGGTATAGAGTGTAGGGTATAGAGTGTATGGTATAGAGTGTAGGGTATAGAGTGTAGGGTATAGATTGTAGGGTATAGAGTGTAGAGTGTAGGGTATAGAGTGTAGAGTGTAGAGTGTAGGGTGTACAGTGTAGGGTACAGAGTGTAAGATATAGAGTGTAGGGTATAGAGTGTATGTTATAGAGTGTAGGGTATAGAGTGTAGAGTGTAGGGTATAGAGTGTAGGGTACAGAGTGTATGGTATAGAGTGTAGGGTATAGAGTGTAGGGTATAGATTGTAGGGTATAGAGTGTAGAGTGTAGGGTATAGAGTGTAGGGTATAGAGTGTATGGTATAGAGTGTAGAGTGTAGGGTATAGAGTGTATAGTTTAGGGTATAGAGTGTAGGGTATAGAGTTTAGGGTATCGAGTGTAGAGTGTAGGGTATAGAGTGTAGAGTGTAAGGTATAGAGTGTAGGGTATAGAGTGTATGTTATAGAGTGTAGGGTATAGAGTGTAGAGTGTAGGGTATAGAGTGTAGGGTATAGAGTGTAGGGTATAGATTGTATGGTATAGAGTGTAGGGTATAGAGTGTAGGGTATAGAGTGTAGGGTATAGATTGTAGGGTATAGAGTGTAGAGTGTAGGGTATAGAGTGTAGAGTATAGAGTGTATGGTATAGAGTGTAGAGTGTAGGGTATAGAGTGTAGGGTATAGAGTGTAAGGTATAGAGTGTAGGGTATAGCGTGTATGTTATAGAGTGTAGGGTATAGAGTGTAGGGTATAGAGTGTAGGGTATAGAGTGTAGGGTATAGATTGTATGGTATAGAGTGTAGGGTATAGAGTGTAGGGTATAGAGTGTAGGGTATAGATTGTAGGGTATAGAGTGTAGAGTGTAGGGTATAGAGTGTAGAGTATAGAGTGTATGGTATAGAGTGTAGAGTGTAGGGTATAGAGTGTATAGTGTAGGTTATAGAGTGTAGGGTATAGAGTAAAGGGTATAGAGTGTATAGTATAGAGTGTAGGGAATAGAGTGTAGAGTGTAGGGTATATAGTGTATGGTATAGAGTGTAGGGTATAGAGTGTAGAGTGTAGGGTATATAGTGTAGGGTATAGAGTGTAGGGTATAGAGTGTAGGGCATAGAGTGTAGGGTATAGAGTGTAGAGTGTAGGGATTAGAGTGTAGGGTATAGAGTGTAGGGTATAGAGTGTAGAATGTACGGTATAGAGTGTAGGGTATAGAGTATAGAGTGTAGGGTATAGAGTGTAAAGTGTAGAGTGTAGGATATAGAGTGTAGAGTGTAGGGTATAGAGTGTAGGGTATAGAGTGTAGGGTGTAGGGTATAGAGTGTAGGGGATAGAGTGTATGGTATAGAGTGTATGGTATAGAGTGTTGGGTAGACAATGTAGGGTATAGAGTGTAGAGTGTAGGGTATATAGTGTAGGGTGTAGAGTGTAGGGTATAGAGTGTAGAGTGTATGGTATAGAGTGTAGGGGATAGAGTGTATGGTATAGAATGTATGGTATAGAGTGTATGGTATAGATTGTAGGGTATAGAGTGTAGGGTATCGAGCGTAGAGTGTAGGGTATAGAGTGTAGAGTGTAGGGTATAGAGTGTAGGGTATAGAGTGTAGGGTATAGAGTGTAGGGTATAGAGTGTAGGGTGTTGAATGTAGGGTCTAGAGTGTAGGGTATAGGGTGTAGGGTATAGAGTGTAGGGTGTAGAGTGTAGGGTATAGAGTGTAGGGTATAGAGTGTAGGGTATAGAGTGTAGGGTATAGCGTGTAGGGTATAGAGTGAAGGGTATAGAGTGTAGGGTATAGAGTGTAGGGTATAAAGTGTAGAGTGTAGGGTGTAGAGTGTAGGGTATAGAATGTAGGGTATAGAGTGTAGAGTGTATGGTATAGAGTGCAGGGGATAGAGTGTAGAGTGTGAGGTATAGAGTGTAGGGTATAGAGTGTATGGTATAGAGTGTATGGTATAGATTGTAGGGTATAGAGTGTAGGGTATAGAGTGTAGATTGTAGGGTATAAAGTGCAGAGTGTAGGGTATAGAGTGTAGGGTATAGAGTGTAGGGTATAGAGTGTAGAGTGTAGGGTATAGAGGGTAGGGTATAGAGTGTATGGTATAGAGTGTATGGTATAGATTGTAGGGTATAGAGTGTAGGGTATAGAGTGTAGAGTGTATGGTATAGAGTGTAGAGTGTATGGTATAGAGTGCAGGGGATAGAGTGTAGAGTGTGAGGTATAGAGTGTAGGGTATAGAGTGTATGGTATAGAGTGTAGGGTATAGAGTGTAGGGTATAGAGTGTAGGGTATAGAGTGTAGGGTGTAGAGTGTATGGTATAGAGTGTATGGTATAGATTGTAGGGTATAGAGTGTAGGGTATAGAGTGTAGAGTGTAGGGTATAGAGTGTAGAGTGTAGGGTATAGAGTGTAGGGTATAGAGTGTAGAGTGTGAGGTGTAGAGTGTAGGGTATAGAGTGTAGGGTATAGAGTGTAGAGTGTAGGGTATAGAGTGTAGAGTGTAGGGTATAGAGTGTAGGGTATAGAGTGTATGGTATAGAGTGTATGGTATAGATTGTAGGGTATAGAGTGTATGGTATAGAGTGTAGAGTGTAGGGTATAGAGTGTAGAGTGTAGGGTATAGAGTGAAGAGTGTAGGGTATAGAGTGTAGGGTATAGAGTGTAGAGTGTATGGTATAGAGTCTAGGGGATAAAGTGTATGGTATAGAGTGTATGGTATAGAGTGTAGGGTATAGAGTGTAGGGAATAGAGTGTAGAGTGTAGGGTATAGAGTGTAGGGTATAGAGTGTAGGGTATAGAGTGTAGAGTGTAGAGATTAGGGTATAGAGTGTAGGGTATAGGGTGTAGGGTATAGAGTGTAGGGTGTAGAGTGTAGGGTATATAGTGTAGGGTATAGAGTGTAGTGTATAGAGTGTAGGGTATAGCGTGTAGGGTATAGAGTGTAGGGTGTAGAGTGTATGGTATAGAGTGTAGGGTATAGTGTGTAGAGTGTAGGGTATAGAGTGTAGGGTATAGAGTGTAGGGTATAGAGTGTATGTTGTAGAGTGTAGAGTATAGAGTGTAGAGTTTAGGGTATAGAGTGTAGAGTGTAGGGTATAGAGTGTAGGGTATAGAGTGTAGGGTATTGAGTGTAGGGTATAGAGTGTAGAGTGTAGGGTATAGAGTGTATGGCATAGAGTGTAGGGTATAGAGTGTAGGGTATAGAGTGTAGAGTATAGAGTGTAGGGTATAGAGTGTAGAGTGTAGCGTATAGAGTGTAGGGTATAGAGTGTAGGGTATAGAGTGTAGGGTATAGTGTGTATGGTATAGAGTTTAGGGTATAGAGTGTATGGTATAGAGCGTAGGGTATAGAGTGTAGAGTGTAGGGTATAGAGTGTAGGGTATAGAGTGTAGATTGTAGGGTATAGAGTGTAGGGTATACAGTGTAGAGTGTATGGTATAGAGTGTAGGGTATAGAGTGTATGGTTTAGAGTTTATGGTATAGCGTGTAGGGTATGGAGTGTAAGGTATAGAGTGTAGAGTGTAGGGTATAGTGTGTAGGGTATAGAGTATAGGGTATAGAGTGTAGGGTATAGAGTGTAGGGTGTAGAGTGTAGAGTATAGAGTGTAGGGTATAGAGTGTAGGGTATAGAGTGTAGGGTATAGCCTGTAGGGTATAGAGTGTAGGGTATAGAGTATAGAGTGTAGGGTATAGAGTGTAGGGTATAGAGTGTAGGGTATAGAGTGTAGAGTGTAGGGTATAGAGTGTAGAGTATAGAGTGTAGGGTATAGAGAGTAGGGTATAAAGTGTAGAGTGTAGGGTATAGAGTGTAGGGTATAGAGTGTAGGGTATAGAGTGTAGAGTACAGAGTGTAGAGTGTAGGGTGTACAGTGTAGGGTACAGAGTGTAAGTTATAGAGTGTAGGGTATAAAGTGTAGATTGTAGGGTATAGAGTGTAGGGTATAGAGTGTAGGGTATAGAGTGTATGGTATAGAGTGTAGGGTATAGAGTGTAGGGTATAGATTGTAGGGTATAGAGTGTAGAGTGTAGGGTATAGAGTGTAGAGTGTAGAGTGTAGGGTGTACAGTGTAGGGTACAGAGTGTAAGATATAGAGTGTAGGGTATAGAGTGTATGTTATAGAGTGTAGGGTATAGAGTGTAGAGTGTAGGGTATAGAGTGTAGGGTACAGAGTGTATGGTATAGAGTGTAGGGTATAGAGTGTAGGGTATAGATTGTAGGGTATAGAGTGTAGAGTGTAGGGTATAGAGTGTAGGGTATAGAGTGTATGGTATAGAGTGTAGAGTGTAGGGTATAGAGTGTATAGTTTAGGGTATAGAGTGTAGGGTATAGAGTTTAGGGTATCGAGTGTAGAGTGTAGGGTATAGAGTGTAGAGTGTAAGGTATAGAGTGTAGGGTATAGAGTGTATGTTATAGAGTGTAGGGTATAGAGTGTAGAGTGTAGGGTATAGAGTGTAGGGTATAGAGTGTAGGGTATAGATTGTATGGTATAGAGTGTAGGGTATAGAGTGTAGGGTATAGAGTGTAGGGTATAGATTGTAGGGTATAGAGTGTAGAGTGTAGGGTATAGAGTGTAGAGTATAGAGTGTATGGTATAGAGTGTAGAGTGTAGGGTATAGAGTGTAGGGTATAGAGTGTAAGGTATAGAGTGTAGGGTATAGCGTGTATGTTATAGAGTGTAGGGTATAGAGTGTAGGGTATAGAGTGTAGGGTATAGAGTGTAGGGTATAGATTGTATGGTATAGAGTGTAGGGTATAGAGTGTAGGGTATAGAGTGTAGGGTATAGATTGTAGGGTATAGAGTGTAGAGTGTAGGGTATAGAGTGTAGAGTATAGAGTGTATGGTATAGAGTGTAGAGTGTAGGGTATAGAGTGTATAGTGTAGGTTATAGAGTGTAGGGTATAGAGTAAAGGGTATAGAGTGTATAGTATAGAGTGTAGGGAATAGAGTGTAGAGTGTAGGGTATATAGTGTATGGTATAGAGTGTAGGGTATAGAGTGTAGAGTGTAGGGTATATAGTGTAGGGTATAGAGTGTAGGGTATAGAGTGTAGGGCATAGAGTGTAGGGTATAGAGTGTAGAGTGTAGGGATTAGAGTGTAGGGTATAGAGTGTAGGGTATAGAGTGTAGAATGTACGGTATAGAGTGTAGGGTATAGAGTATAGAGTGTAGGGTATAGAGTGTAAAGTGTAGAGTGTAGGATATAGAGTGTAGAGTGTAGGGTATAGAGTGTAGGGTATAGAGTGTAGGGTGTAGGGTATAGAGTGTAGGGGATAGAGTGTATGGTATAGAGTGTATGGTATAGAGTGTTGGGTAGACAATGTAGGGTATAGAGTGTAGAGTGTAGGGTATATAGTGTAGGGTGTAGAGTGTAGGGTATAGAGTGTAGAGTGTATGGTATAGAGTGTAGGGGATAGAGTGTATGGTATAGAATGTATGGTATAGAGTGTATGGTATAGATTGTAGGGTATAGAGTGTAGGGTATCGAGCGTAGAGTGTAGGGTATAGAGTGTAGAGTGTAGGGTATAGAGTGTAGGGTATAGAGTGTAGGGTATAGAGTGTAGGGTATAGAGTGTAGGGTGTTGAATGTAGGGTCTAGAGTGTAGGGTATAGGGTGTAGGGTATAGAGTGTAGGGTGTAGAGTGTAGGGTATAGAGTGTAGGGTATAGAGTGTAGGGTATAGAGTGTAGGGTATAGCGTGTAGGGTATAGAGTGAAGGGTATAGAGTGTAGGGTATAGAGTGTAGGGTATAAAGTGTAGAGTGTAGGGTGTAGAGTGTAGGGTATAGAGTGGAGGGTATAGAGTGTAGGGTATAGAGTGTAGGGTATAAATTGTAGAGTGTAGGGTATAGAGTGTAGGGTATAGAGTGTAGGGTATAGAGTGTAGAGTGTAGGGTATAGAGTGTAGGGTATAGAGTGTAGGGTATAGAGTGTAGGGTATAGAGTGTAGGGTATAAAGTGTAGAGTGTAGGGTATAGAGTGTAGGGTATAGAGTGTAGGGTATAGAGTGTAGGGTATAGAGTGTAGAGTGTAGGGTATAGAGTGTAGGGTATAGAGTGTAGGGTATAGAGTGTAGGGTATAAATTGTAGAGTGTAGGGTATAGAGTGTAGGGTATAGAGTGTAGGGTATAGAGTGTAGAGTGTAGGGTATAGAGTGTAGGGTATCGAGTGTAGGGTATAGAGTGTAGGGTATAAAGTGTAGAGTGTAGGGTATAGAGTGTAGGGTATAGAGTGTAGGGTATAGAGTGTAGGGTATAAAGTGTAGAGTGTAGGTTATAGAGTGTAGGGTATAGAGTGTAGAGTGTAGGGTATAGAGTGTAGGGTATAGAGTGTATGGTATAGAGTGTAGGGTATAGAGTGTAGAGTGTAGGGTATAGAGTGTAGGGTATACTGTGTAGAGTGTAGGGTATAGAGTGTAAGGTATAGAGGGTAGGGTATAGAGTGTATGGTGTAGAGTGTAGGGTATAGAGTGTAGGGTATAGAGTGTAGGGTATAGAGTGTATGGTATAGAGTTTAGGGTATAGAGTGTAAGCTATAAAGTGTAGGGTATAGAGTGTAGGGTATAGAGTGTAGGGTATAGAGTGTAGGGTATAGAGTGTAGGGTATAGAGTGTAGAGTGTAGGGTATAGAGAGTAGGGTATAGAGTGTAGAGTGTAGGGTATAGATTGTAGAGTGTAGGGTATAGAGTGTAGGGTATAGAGTGTAGAGTGTAGGGTATAGAGTGTAGGGTTTAGAGAGTTGGGTATAGAGTGTAGAGTGTAGGGTATAGAGTATAGAGTGTAGGGTATAGAGTGTAGGGTATAGAGTGTAGAGTGTAGGGTATAAAGTGTAGAGAGTAGGGTATAGAGTGTAGGGTATAGAGTGTAGGTTATAGAGTGTAGGGTATAGAGTGTAGATTGTAGGGTGTAGAGTGTAGGTTATAGAGTGTAAGGTATAGAGTGTAGGGTATAAAGTGTATGTTATAGAGTGTAGGGTATAGAGTGTAGAGTGTAGGGTATAGAGTGTAGGGTATAGAGTGTAGAGTGTAGGGTATAGAGTGTAGTGTATAGATTGTAGGGTATAGAGTGTAGATTGTAGGGTATAGAGTGTAGGGTATAGAGTGTATGGTATAGAGTGTAGAGAGTAGGGTATAGAGTGTAGTGTATAGATTGTAGGGTATAGAGTGTAGATTGTAGGGTATAGAGTGTAGGGTATAGAGTGTATGGTATAGAGTGTAGAGAGTAGGGTATAGAGTGTATAGTGTAGGGTATAGAGTGTAGGGTATAGAGTGTATGGTATAGAGTGTAGGGAATAGAGTGTAGGCTATAGAGTGTATGATATAGAGTGTAGGGTATAGAGTGTAGGGTATAGAGTGTAGGGTATAGAGTGTATGGTATAGAGTGTATGGTGTAGATTGTAGGGTATAGAGTGTAGGGTATAGAGTGCAGGGTATAGAGTGTAGAGTGTAGGGTATAGAGTGTAAGGTATAGAGTGTAGGGTATAAAGTGTATGTTATAGAGTGTAGGGTATAGAGTGTAGAGTGTAGGGTATAAAGTGTACGGTATAGAGTGTAGGGTATAGAGTGTTTGGTACAGAGTGTAGGGTAAAGAGTGTAGAGTGTAGGGTATAGAGTGTAGGGTATAGAGTGTAGGGTAAAGAGTGTATGGTATAGAGTGTAGAGTGTAGGGTATAGAGTGTATAGTGTAGGGTATATAGTGTAGGGTATAGAGTGTATGGTATAGAGTGTAGGGAATAGAGTGTAGGCTATAGAGTATGATATAGAGTGTAGGGTATAGAGTGTATGGTATAGAGTGTAGGGTGTAGAGTGTAGGGTATATAGTGTATGGTATAGAGTGTATGGTATAGATTGTAGGGTATAGAGTGTAGGGTATAGAGTGTAGAGTGTAGGGTATAGAGTGTAGGGTATAGAGTGTAGAGTGTAGGGTATAGAGTGTAGGGTATAGAGTGTAGAGTGTATGGTATAAAGTGCAGGGGATAGAGTGTAGAGTGTGAGGTATAGAGTGTAGGGTATAGAGTGTATGGTATAGAGTGTATGGTATAGATTGTAGAGTGTAGGGTATAGAGTGTATTGTATAGAGTGTATGGTATAGAGTGTATGGTATAGATTGTAGGGTATAGAGTGTAGGGTATAGAGTGTAGAGTGTAGGGTATAGAGTGTAGAGTGTAGGGTATAGAGTGTAGGGTATAGAGTGTAGGGTATAGAGTGTAGAGTGTAGGGTATAGAGTGTATTGTATAGAGTGTATGGTATAGAGTGTATGGTATAGATTGTAGGGTATAGAGTGTAGGGTATAGAGTGTAAAGTGTAGGGTATAGAGTGTAGAGTGTAGGGTATAGAGTGTAGGGTATAGAGTGTAGAGTGTAGGGTATAGAGTGTAGGGAATAGAGTGTAGAGTGTATGGTATAGAATGCAGGGGATATAGTGTAGAGTGTGAGGTATAGAGTGTAGGGTATAGAGTGTATGGTATGGAGTGTATGGTATAGATTGTAGGGTTTAGAGTGTAGGGTATAGAGTGCAGAGTGTAGGGTATAGAGTGTATGGAATAGAGTGTATGGTATAGATTGTAGGGTATAGAGTGTAGGGTATAGAGTGTAGAGTGTAGGGTATAGAGTGTAGAGTGTAGGGTATAGAGTGTAGGGTATAGAGTGTAGAGTGTATGGTATAGAGTGCAGGGGATAGAGTGTAGAGTGTGAGGTATAGAGTGTAGGGTATAGAGTGTATGGTATAGAGTGTATGGTATAGATTGTAGGGTATAGAGTGTAGGGTATAGACTGTAGAGTGTAGGGTATAGAGTGTAGAGTGTAGGGTTTAGAGTGTAGGGTATAGAGTGTAGGGTATAGAGTGTAGAGTGTAGGGTATAGAGGGTAGGGTATAGAGTGTATGGTATAGAGTGTATGGTATAGATTGTAGGGTATAGAGTGTAGGGTATAGAGTGTGGAGTGTAGGGGATAGAGTGTAGAGTGTGAGGTATAGAGTGTAGAATATAGAGTGTATGGTAAGGAGTGTATGGTATAGATTGTAGAGTATAGAGTGTAGGATATAGAGTGTAGAGTGTAGGGTATAAAGTGTAGAGTGTAGGGTATAGAGTGTAGAGTGTAGGGTATAGAATGTAGGGTATAGAGTGTAGAGTGTATGGTATAGAGTGCAGGGGATAGAGTGTAGAGTGTGAGGTATAGAGTGTAGGGTATAGAGTGTATGGTATAGAGTGTATGGTATAGATTGTAGGGTATAGAGTGTAGGGTATAGAGTGTAGATTGTAGGGTATAAAGTGCAGAGTGTAGGGTATAGAGTGTAGGGTATAGAGTGTAGGGTATAGAGTGTAGAGTGTAGGGTATAGAGGGTAGGGTATAGAGTGTATGGTATAGAGTGTATGGTATAGATTGTAGGGTATAGAGTGTAGGGTATAGAGTGTAGAGTGTATGGTATAGAGTGTAGAGTGTATGGTATAGAGTGCAGGGGATAGAGTGTAGAGTGTGAGGTATAGAGTGTAGGGTATAGAGTGTATGGTATAGAGTGTAGGGTATAGAGTGTAGGGTATAGAGTGTAGGGTATAGAGTGTAGGGTGTAGAGTGTATGGTATAGAGTGTATGGTATAGATTGTAGGGTATAGAGTGTAGGGTATAGAGTGTAGAGTGTAGGGTATAGAGTGTAGAGTGTAGGGTATAGAGTGTAGGGTATAGAGTGTAGAGTGTGAGGTGTAGAGTGTAGGGTATAGAGTGTAGGGTATAGAGTGGAGAGTGTAGGGTATAGAGTGTAGAGTGTAGGGTATAGAGTGTAGGGTATAGAGTGTATGGTATAGAGTGTATGGTATAGATTGTAGGGTATAGAGTGTATGGTATAGAGTGTAGAGTGTAGGGTATAGAGTGTAGAGTGTAGGGTATAGAGTGAAGAGTGTAGGGTATAGAGTGTAGGGTATAGAGTGTAGAGTGTATGGTATAGAGTCTAGGGGATAAAGTGTATGGTATAGAGTGTATGGTATAGAGTGTAGGGTATAGAGTGTAGGGAATAGAGTGTAGAGTGTAGGGTATAGAGTGTAGGGTATAGAGTGTAGGGTATAGAGTGTAGAGTGTAGAGATTAGGGTATAGAGTGTAGGGTATAGGGTGTAGGGTATAGAGTGTAGGGTGTAGAGTGTAGGGTATATAGTGTAGGGTATAGAGTGTAGTGTATAGAGTGTAGGGTATAGCGTGTAGGGTATAGAGTGTAGGTTATAGAGTGTAGGGTATAGAGTGTAGGGTATAAAGTGTAGAGTGTAGGGTATAGAGTGTATGGTATAGAGTGTAGAGTGTAGGGTATAGAGTGTATGGTATAGATTGTAGGGTGTAGAATGTATGTTATAGAGTGTAGGGTATAGAGTGTATGGTATAGAGATTAGAGTGTATGGTATAGAGTGTAGGGTATAGAGTGTAGGGTATAGAGTGTAGGGTGTAGATTGTATGGTATAGAGTGTAGGGTATAGTGTGTAGAGTGTAGGGTATAGAGTGTAGAGTATAAAGTGTAGGGTATAGAGTGTATGTTGTAGAGTGTAGAGTATAGAGTGTAGAGTTTAGGGTATAGAGTGTAGAGTGTAGGGTATAGAGTGTAGGGTATAGAGTGTAGGGTATTGAGTGTAGGGTATAGAGTGTAGAGTGTAGGGTATAGAGTGTATGGTATAGAGTGTAGGGTATAGACTGTAGGGTATATAGTGTAGAGTATAGGGTGTAGGGTATAGAGTGTAGAGTGTAGCGTATAGAGTGTAGGGTATAGAGTGTAGGGTATAGAGTGTAGGGTATAGTGTGTATGGTATAGAGTTTAGGGTATAGAGTGTATGGTATAGAGCGTAGGGTATAGAGTGTAGAGTGTAGGGTATAGAGTGTAGTGTATAGAGTGTAGATTGTAGGGTATAGAGTGTAGGGTATATAGTGTAGAGTGTATGGTATAGAGTGTAGGGTATAGAGTGTATGGTATAGAGTGTATGGTATAGTGTGTAGGGTATGGAGTGTAAGGTATAGAGTGTAGAGTGTAGGGTATAGAGTGTAGGGTATAGAGTGTAGAGTGCATGGTAATAGAGTGCAGGGGATAGAGTGTAGAGTGTGAGGTATAGAGTGTAGGGTATAGAGTGTATGGTATAGAGTGTATGGTATAGATTGTAGGGTATAGAGTGTAGGGTATAGAGTGTAGAGTGTAGGGTATAGAGTGTAGAGTGTAGGGTTTAGAGTGTAGGTTATAGAGTGTAGGGTATAGAGTGTAGAGTGTAGGGTATAGAGGGTAGGGTATAGAGTGTATGGTATAGAGTGTATGGTATAGATTGTAGGGTATAGAGTGTAGGGTATAGAGTGTAGACTGTAGGGGATAGAGTGTAGAGTGTGAGGTATAGAGTGTAGGGTATAGAGTGTATGGTAAGGAGTGTATGGTATAGATTGTAGGGTATAGAGTGTAGGGTATAGAGTGTAGAGTGTAGGGTATAAAGTTTAGAGTGTAGGGTATAGAGTGTAGGGTATAGAGTGTAGAGTGTAGGGTATAGAATGTAGGGTATAGAGTGTAGAGTGTATGGTATAGAGTGCAGGGGATAGAGTGTAGAGTGTGAGGTATAGAGTGTAGGGTATAGAGTGTATGGTATAGAGTGTATGGTATAGATTGTAGGGTATAGAGTGTAGGGTATAGAGTGTAGATTGTAGGGTATAGAGTGTAGAGTGTAGGGTATAGAGTGTAGGGTATAGAGTGTAGAGTGTAGGGTATAGAGGGTAGGGTATAGAGTGTATGGTATAGAGTGTATGGTATAGATTGTAGGGTATAGAGTGTAGGGTATAGAGTGTAGAGTGTAGGGTATAGAGTGTAGAGTGTATGGTATAGAGTGCAGGGGATAGAGTGTAGAGTGTGAGGTATAGAGTGTAGGGTATAGAGTGTAGGGTATAGAGTGTAGGGTATAGAGTGTAGGGTATAGAGTGTAGGGTATAGAGTGTAGAGTGTAGGGTATAGAGTGTAGAGTGTATGGTATAGAGTGCAGGGGATAGAGTGTAGAGTGTGAGGTATAGAGTGTAGGGTATAGAGTGTAGGGTGTAGAGTGTATGGTATAGAGTGTATGGTATAGATTGTAGGGTATAGAGTGTAGGGTATAGAGTGTAGAGTGTAGGGTATAGAGTGTAGAGTGTAGGGTATAGAGTGTAGGGTATAGAGTGTAGAGTGTAGGGTGTAGAGTGTAGGGTATAGAGTGTAGAGTGTATGGTATAGAGTGCAGGGGATAGAGTGTAGAGTGTGAGGTGTAGAGTGTAGGGTATAGAGTGTATGGTATAGAGTGTATGGTATAGATTGTAGGGCATAGAGTGTAGGGTATAGAGTGTAGAGTGTAGGGTATAGAGTGTAGAGTGTATGGTATAGAGTGTAGGGTATAGAGTGTATGGTATAGAGTGTATGGTATAGATTGTAGGGTATAGAGTGTAGGGTATAGAGTGTAGCGTGTAGGGTATAGAGTGTAGGTTATAGAGTGTAGGGTATAGAGTGCAGAGTGTAGGGTATAGAGTGTAGGGTATAGAGTGTAGAGTGTATGGTATAGAGTGTAGGGGATAAAGTGTATGGTATAGAGTGTATGGTATAGAGTGTAGGGTATAGAGTGTAGAGTATAGAGTGTAGAGTGTAGGGTATAGAGTGTAGGGTATAGAGTGTAGGGTATAGAGTGTAGGGTGTAGACATTAGGGTATAGAGTGTAGGGTATAGGGTGTAGGGTATAGAGTGTAGGGTGTAGAGTGTAGGGTATATAGTGTAGGGTATAGAGTGTAGGGTATAGCGTGTAGGGTATAGAGTGTAGGTTATAGAGTGTAGGGTATAGAGTGTAGGGTATAAAGTGTAGAGTGTAGGGTATAGAGTGTATGGTATAGAGTGTAGAGTGTAGGGTATAGAGTGTATGGTATAGATTGTAGGGTGTAGAATGTATGTTATAGAGTGTAGGGTATAGAGTGTATGGTATAGAGATTAGAGTGTAGGGTATAGAGTGTAGGGTATAGAGTGTATGGTATAGAGTCTATGGTATAGAGTGTAGAGTGTAGGGTATAGAGTGTATGGTTAAGAGTGTAGGGTATAGAGTGTAGGGTATAGAGTGTAGGGTGTAGAGTGTATGGTATAGATTGTAGGGTATAGTGTGTAGAGTGTAGGGTATAGTGTGTAGGGTATAGAGTGTAGGGTATAGAGTGTATGTTGTAGAGTGTAGAGTATAGAGTGTAGAGTTTAGGGTATAGAGTGTAGAGTGTAGGGTATAGAGTGTAGGGTATAGAGTGTAGGGTATTGAGTGTAGGGTATAGAGTGTAGAGTGTAGGGTATATAATGTATGGTATAGAGTGTAGGGTATAGAGTGTAGGGTATAGAGTGTAGAGCATAGAGTGTAGGGTATAGAGTGTAGCGTATAGAGTGTAGGGTATAGAGTGTAGGGTATAGAGTGTAGGGTATAGTGTGTATGGTATAGAGTTTAGGGTATAGAGTGTATGGTATAGAGCGTAGGGTATAGAGTGTAGAGTGTAGGGTATAGAGTGTAGGGTATAGAGTGTAGATTGTAGGGTATAGAGTGTAGGTTATATAGTGTAGAGTGTATGGTATAGAGTGTAGGGTATAGAGTGTATGGTATAGAGTGTATGGTATAGCGTGTAGGGTATGGAGTGTAAGGTATAGAGTGTAGAGTGTAGGGTATAGTGTGTAGGGTATAGAGTGTAGGGTATAGAGTGTAGGGTATAGAGTGTAGGGTGTAGAGTGTAGAGTATAGAGTGTAGGGTATAGAGTGTAGGGTATATAGTGTAGAGTATAGAGTGTAGGGTATAGCCTGTACGGTATAGAGTGTAGGGTATAGAGTATAGAGTGTAGGGTATAGAGTGTAGGGTATAGAGTGTAGGGTATAGAGTGTAGAGTGTAGGGTGTAGAGTGTAGAGAATAGAGTGTAGGGTATAGAGTGTAGGGTATAAAGTGTAGAGTGTAGGGTATAGAGTGTAGGGTATAGAGTGTAGGCTATAGAGTGTAGAGTATAGAGTGTAGAGTGTAGGGTGTACAGTGTAGGGTACAGAGTGTAAGTTATAGAGTGTAGGGTGTAGAGTGTATGTTATAGAGTGTAGGGTATAGAGTGTAGAGTGTAGGGTATAGAGTGTAGGGTATAGAGTGTAGGGTATAGAGTGTATGGTATAGAGTGTAGGGTATAGAGTGTAGGGTATAGATTGTAGGGTATAGAGTGTAGAGTGTAGGGTATAGAGTGTAGAGTATAGAGTGTAGAGTGTAGGGTGTACAGTGTAGGGTACAGAGTGTAAGTTATAGAGTGTAGGGTATAGAGTGTATGTTATAGAGTGTAGGGTATAGAGTGTAGAGTGTAGGGTATAGAGTGTAGGGTATAGAGTGTATGGTATAGAGTGTAGAGTGTAGGGGATAGAGTGTATAGTGTAGGGTATAGAGTGTAGGGTATAGAGTAAAGGGTATAGAGTGTATGGTATAGAGTGTAGGGTATAGAGTGTAGGGTATAGAGTGTAGGGTATAAAGTGTAGAGTGTAGGGTATAGAGTGTAGGGTATAGAGTGTACGGTATAGAGTGTAGAGTGTAGGGTGTAGAGTGTAGGATATAGAGTGTAAGGTATAGAGTGTAGGGTATAGAGTGTATGTTATAGAGTGTAGGGTATAGAGTGTAGAGTGTAGGGTATAGAGTGTAGGGTATAGAGTGTAGGGTATAGATTGTATGGTATAGAGTGTAGGGTATAGAGTGTAGGGTATAGAGTGTAGGGTATAGATTGTAGGGTATAGAGTGTAGAGTGTAGGGTATAGAGTGTAGAGTATAGAGTGTAGGGTATAGAGTGTATAGTGTAGGTTATAGAGTGTAGGGTATAGAGTAAAGGGTATAGAGTGTATGGTATAGAGTGTAGGGTATAGAGTGTATAGTGTAGGGTATATAGTGTAGGGTATAGAGTGTAGGGTATAGAGTGTAGGGCATAGAGTGTAGGGTATAGAGTGTAGAGAGTAGGGTATATAGTGTAGGGTATAGAGTGTAGGGTATAGAGTGTAGGGTATAGAGTGTAGAGTGTAGGGATTAGAGTGTAGGGTATAGAATGTAGGGTATAGAGTGTAGAGTGTAGGGTATAGAGTGTAGGGTATAGAGTGTAGGCTATAGAGTGTAGGGTATAGAGTGTAAAGTGTAGAGTGTAAGGTATAGAGTGTAGAGTGTAGGGTATAGAGTGTAGGGTATAGAGTGTATGGAATAGAGTGTAGGGTATAGAGTGTAGAGTGTAGGGTATAGAGTGTAGGGTATTGAGCGTAGGGTGTAGGGTATAGAGTGTAAGGTATAGAGTGTAGGGTATAGAGTGTAGAGTGTAGGGTATAGAGTGTATGGTATAGAGTGTAGGGTGTAGAGTGTAGGGTATAGAGTGTAGAGTGTAGGGTATAGAGTGTAGGGTATAGAGTGTATGGTATACAGTGTAGAGTGTAGGGTATAGAGTGTATAGTGTAGGGTATAGAGTGTCGGGTATAGATTGTAGGGTATAGAGCGTATGGTACAGAGTGTAGGGTATAGAGTGTAGAGTGTAGGGTATAGAGTGGAGGGTATGGAGTGTAGGGTATAGAGTGTAGGGTATAGAGTTTAGGGTATAGAGTGTAGGGTATAGAGTGTAGAGTGTAGGGTATAGAGTGCAGGGTATAGAGTGTAGGGTATAGAGTGTAGGGTATAGAGTGTAGAGTGTAGAGTGTAGGGTATAGAGTGTAGGGTATAGAGTGTAGGGTATAGAGTGTAGAGTGTAGGGTATAGAGTGTATGGTATAGAGTGTAGGGTATAGAGTGTAGAGTGTAGGGTATAGAGTGTAGGGTATAGAGTGTAGGGTATAGAGTGTAGAGTGTAGGGCATAGAGTGTAGGGTATAGAGTGTAGGGTATAGAGTGTAGGGTATAGAGTGTAGGGTATAAAGTGTAGAGTGTAGGGTATAGAGTGTAGGGTATAGAGTGTAGGGTATAGAGTTTAGAGTGTAGGGTATAGAGTGTAGGGTATAGAGTGTATGGTATAGAGTGTAGGGTATAGAGTGTAGAGTGTAGGGTATAGAGTGTAGGGTATACTGTGTAGAGTGTAGGGTATAGAGTGTAAGGTATAGAGGGTAGGGTATAGAGTGTATGGTGTAGAGTGTAGGGTATAGTGTGAAGGGTATAGAGTGTAGGGTATAGAGTGTATGGTATAGATTTTAGGGTATAGAGTGTAGGGTATAGAGTGTAAGCTATAAAGTGTAGGGTGTAGAGTGTAGGGTATAGAGTGTAGGGTATAGAGTGTAGGGTACAGAGTGTAGGGTATAGAGTGTAGAGTGTAGGGTAAAGAGTGTAGAGTGTAGGGTATAGAGTGTAGGGTTTAGAGAGTAGGGTATAGAGTGTAGAGTGTAGGGTATAGAGTGTAGAGTGTAGGGTATAGAGTGTAGGGTATAGAGTGTAGAGTGTAGGGTATAGAGTGTAGGGTTTAGAGAGTTGGGTATAGAGTGTAGAGTGTAGGGTATAGAGAATAGAGTGTAGGGTATAGAGTGTAGAGTGTAGGGTATAGAGTGTAGGGTATAGAGTGTAGAGTGTAGGGTATAGAGTGTAGTGTATAGATTGTAGGGTATAGAGTGTAGTTTGTAGGGTATAGAGTGTAGGGTATAGAGTGTATGGTATAGAGTGTAGAGAGTAGGGTATAGAGTGTATAGTGTAGGGTATAGAGTGTAGGGTATAGAGTGTATGGTATAGAGTGTAGGGAATAGAGTGTAGGCTATAGAGTGTATGATATAGAGTGTAGGATATAGAGTGTATGGTATAGAGTGTAGGGTATAGAGTGTACGGTATAGAGTGTAGGGTATAGAGTGTATGGTATAGAGTGTATGGTATAGATTGTAGGGTATAGAGTGTAGGGTATAGAGTGTAGAGTGTAGGGTATAGAGTGTAGAGTGTAGGGTATAGAGTGTAGGGTATAGAGTGTAGGGTATAGAGTGTAGGGTATAGAGTGTAGAGTGTATGGTATAGAGTGCAGGGGATAGAGTGTAGAGTGTGAGGTATAGAGTGTAGGGTATAGAGTGTATGGTATAGCGTGTATGGTATAGATTGTAGGGTATAGAGTGTAGGGTATAGAGTGTAGAGTGTAGGGTATAGATTGTAGGGTATAGAGTGTAGAGTGTATGGTATAGAGTGCAGGGGATATAGTGTAGAGTGTGAGGTATAGAGTGTAGGGTACAGAATGTATGGTATAGAGTGTAGGGTATAGAGTGTAGGGTACAGAGTGTAGAGTGTAGGGTATAGAGTGTAGAGTGTAGGGTATAGAGTGTAGGGTATAGAGTGTAGGATATAGAGTGTAGGGTATAGAGTGTAGAGTGTGTGTTATACAGTGCAGGGGATAGAGTGTAGAGTGTGAGGTATAGAGTGTAGGGTATAGAGTGTATGGTATAGAGTGTATGGTATAGATTGTAGGGTATAGAGTGTAGGGTATAGAGTGTAGAGTGTAGGGTATACTGTGTAGAGTGTAGGGTATAGAGTGTAAGGTATAGAGGGTAGGGTATAGAGTGTATGGTGTAGAGTGTAGGGTATAGTGTGAAGGGTATAGAGTGTAGGGTATAGAGTGTATGGTATAGAGTTTAGGGTATAGAGTGTAGGGTATAGAGTGTAAGCTATAAAGTGTAGGGTGTAGAGTGTAGGGTATAGAGTGTAGGGTATAGAGTGTAGGGTACAGAGTGTAGGGTATAGAGTGTAGAGTGTAGGGTAAAGAGTGTAGAGTGTAGGGTATAGAGTGTAGGGTTTAGAGAGTAGGGTATAGAGTGTAGAGTGTAGGGTATAGAGTGTAGAGTGTAGGGTATAGAGTGTAGGGTATAGAGTGTAGAGTGTAGGGTATAGAGTGTAGGGTTTAGAGAGTTGGGTATAGAGTGTAGAGTGTAGGGTATAGAGTATAGAGTGTAGGGTATAGAGTGTAGAGTGTAGGGTATAGAGTGTAGGGTATAGAGTGTAGAGTGTAGGGTATAGAGTGTAGTGTATAGATTGTAGGGTATAGAGTGTAGTTTGTAGGGTATAGAGTGTAGGGTATAGAGTGTATGGTATAGAGTGTAGAGAGTAGGGTATAGAGTGTATAGTGTAGGGTATAGAGTGTAGGGTATAGAGTGTATGGTATAGAGTGTAGGGAATAGAGTGTAGGCTATAGAGTGTATGATATAGAGTGTAGGATATAGAGTGTATGGTATAGAGTGTAGGGTATAGAGTGTACGGTATAGAGTGTAGGGTATAGAGTGTATGGTATAGAGTGTATGGTATAGATTGTAGGGTATAGAGTGTAGGGTATAGAGTGTAGAGTGTAGGGTATAGAGTGTAGAGTGTAGGGTATAGAGTGTAGGGTATAGAGTGTAGGGTATAGAGTGTAGGGTATAGAGTGTAGAGTGTATGGTATAGAGTGCAGGGGATAGAGTGTAGAGTGTGAGGTATAGAGTGTAGGGTATAGAGTGTATGGTATAGCGTGTATGGTATAGATTGTAGGGTATAGAGTGTAGGGTATAGAGTGTAGAGTGTAGGGTATAGATTGTAGGGTATAGAGTGTAGAGTGTATGGTATAGAGTGCAGGGGATATAGTGTAGAGTGTGAGGTATAGAGTGTAGGGTACAGAATGTATGGTATAGAGTGTAGGGTATAGAGTGTAGGGTACAGAGTGTAGAGTGTAGGGTATAGAGTGTAGAGTGTAGGGTATAGAGTGTAGGGTATAGAGTGTAGGATATAGAGTGTAGGGTATAGAGTGTAGAGTGTGTGTTATACAGTGCAGGGGATAGAGTGTAGAGTGTGAGGTATAGAGTGTAGGGTATAGAGTGTATGGTATAGAGTGTATGGTATAGATTGTAGGGTATAGAGTGTAGGGTATAGAGTGTAGAGTGTAGGGTATAGAGTGTAGAGTGTAGGGTATAGAGTGTATGGTATAGAGTGTATGGTATAGATTGTAGGGTATAGAGTGTAGGGTATAGAGTGTAGAGTGTAGGGTATAGAGTGTAGAGTGTAGGGTATAGAGTGTAGGGTATAGAGTGTAGAGTGTAGGGTATAGAGTGTAGGGTATAGAGTGTATGGTATAGAGTGTATGGTATAGATTGTAGGGTATAGAGTGTAGGGTATAGAGTGTAGAGTGTAGGGTATAGAGTGTAGAGTGTAGGGTATAGAGTGTAGGGTATAGAGTGTAGAGTGTAGGGTATAGAGTGTAGGGTATAGAGTGTAGAGTGTATGGTTTAGAGTGCAGGGGATATAGTGTAGAGTGTGAGGTATAGAGTGTAGGGTACAGAGTGTATGGTATAGAGTGTAGGGTATAGAGTGTAGTGTACAGAGTGTAGGGTATAGAGTGTAGAGTGTAGGGTATAGAGTGTAGGGTATAGAGCGTAGAGTGTAGGATATAGAGTGTAGGGTATAGAGTGTAGAGTGTGTGTTATAGAGTGCAGGGGATAGAGTGTAGAGTGTGAGGTATAGAGTGTAGGGTATAGAGTGTAGGGTATAGAGTGTAGAGTGTAGGGTATAGAGTGCAGGGTATAGAGTGTAGGGTATAGAGTGTAGGGTATAGAGTGTAGAGTGTAGAGTGTAGGGTATAGAGTGTAGGGTATAGAGTGTAGGGTATAGAGTGTAGAGTGTAGGGTATAGAGTGTAGGATATAGAGTGTAGGGTATAGAGTGTAGAGTGTGTGTTATACAGTGCAGGGGATAGAGTGTAGAGTGTGAGGTATAGAGTGTAGGGTATAGAGTGTATGGTATAGAGTGTATGGTATAGATTGTAGGGTATAGAGTGTAGGGTATAGAGTGTAGAGTGTAGGGTATAGAGTGTAGAGTGTAGGGTATAGAGTGTAGGGTATAGAGTGTATGGTATAGAGTGTATGGTATAGATTGTAGGGTATAGAGTGTAGGGTATAGAGTGTAGAGTGTAGGGTATAGATTGTAGGGTATAGAGTGTAGAGTGTATGGTATAGAGTGCAGGGGATATAGTGTAGAGTGTGAGGTATAGAGTGTAGGGTACAGAATGTATGGTATAGAGTGTAGGGTATAGAGTGTAGGGTACAGAGTGTTGAGTGTAGGGTATAGAGTGTAGAGTGTAGGGTATAGAGTGTAGGGTATAGAGTGTAGGATATAGAGTGTAGGGTATAGAGTGTAGAGTGTGTGTTATACAGTGCAGGGGATAGAGTGTAGAGTGTGAGGTATAGAGTGTAGGGTATAGAGTGTATGGTATAGAGTGTATGGTATAGATTGTAGGGTATAGAGTGTAGGGTATAGAGTGTAGAGTGTAGGGTATAGAGTGTAGAGTGTAGGGTATAGAGTGTATGGTATAGAGTGTATGGTATAGATTGTAGGGTATAGAGTGTAGGGTATAGAGTGTAGAGTGTAGGGTATAGAGTGTAGGGTATAGAGTGTAGGATATAGAGTGTAGGGTATAGAGTGTAGAGTGTGTGTTATACAGTGCAGGGGATAGAGTGTAGAGTGTGAGGTATAGAGTGTAGGGTATAGAGTGTATGGTATAGAGTGTATGGTATAGATTGTAGGGTATAGAGTGTAGGGTATAGAGTGTAGAGTGTAGGGTATAGAGTGTAGAGTGTAGGGTATAGAGTGTATGGTATAGAGTGTATGGTATAGATTGTAGGGTATAGAGTGTAGGGTATAGAGTGTAGAGTGTAGGGTATAGAGTGTAGAGTGTAGGGTATAGAGTGTAGGGTATAGAGTGTAGGGTATAGAGTGTAGAGTGTAGGGTATAGAGTGTAGGGTATAGAGTGTATGGTATAGAGTGTATGGTATAGATTGTAGGGTATAGAGTGTAGGGTATAGAGTGTAGAGTGTAGGGTATAGAGTGTAGAGTGTAGGGTATAGAGTGTAGGGTATAGAGTGTAGAGTGTAGGGTATAGAGTGTAGGGTATAGAGTGTAGAGTGTATGGTTTAGAGTGCAGGGGATATAGTGTAGAGTGTGAGGTATAGAGTGTAGGGTACAGAGTGTATGGTATAGAGTGTAGGGTATAGAGTGTAGGGTACAGAGTGTAGGGTATAGAGTGTAGAGTGTAGGGTATAGAGTGTAGGGTATAGAGCGTAGAGTGTAGGATATAGAGTGTAGGGTATAGAGTGTAGAGTGTGTGTTATAGAGTGCAGGGGATAGAGTGTAGAGTGTGAGGTATAGAGTGTAGGGTATAGAGTGTAGGGTATAGAGTGTAGAGTGTAGGGTATAGAGTGCAGGGTATAGAGTGTAGGGTATAGAGTGTAGGGTATAGAGTGTAGAGTGTAGAGTGTAGGGTATAGAGTGTAGGGTATAGAGTGTAGGGTATAGAGTGTAGAGTGTAGGGTATAGAGTGTATGGTATAGAGTGTAGGGTATAGAGTGTAGAGTGTAGGGTATAGAGTGTAGGGTATAGAGTGTAGGGTATAGAGTGTAGAGTGTAGGGTATAGAGTGTAGGGTATAGAGTGTAGGGTATAGAGTGTAGGGTATAAAGTGTAGAGTGTAGGGTATAGAGTGTAGGGTATAGAGTGTAGGGTATAGAGTTTAGAGTGTAGGGTATAGAGTGTAGGGTATAGAGTGTATGGTATAGAGTGTAGGGTATAGAGTGTAGAGTGTAGGGTATAGAGTGTAGGGTATACTGTGTAGAGTGTAGGGTATAGAGTGTAAGGTATAGAGGGTAGGGTATAGAGTGTATGGTGTAGAGTGTAGGGTATAGTGTGTAGGGTATAGAGTGTAGGGTATAGAGTGTATTGTATAGAGTTTAGGGTATAGAGTGTAGGGTATAGAGTGTAAGCTATAAAGTGTAGGGTGTAGAGTGTAGGGTATAGAGTGTAGGGTATAGAGTGTAGGGTACAGAGTGTAGGGTATAGAGTGTAGAGTGTAGGGTACAGAGTGTAGGGTATAGAGTGTAGAGTGTAGGGTATAGAGTGTAGGGTTTAGAGAGTAGGGTATAGAGTGTAGAGTGTAGGGTATAGAGTGTAGAGTGTAGGGTATAGAGTGTAGAGTGTAGGGTATAGAGTGTAGGGTTTAGAGAGTTGGGTATAGAGTGTAGAGTGTAGGGTATAGAGTATAGAGTGTAGGGTATAGAGTGTAGAGTGTAGGGTATAGAGTGTAGGGTATAGAGTGTAGAGTGTAGGGTATAGAGTGTAGTGTATAGATTGTAGGGTATAGAGTGTAGATTGTAGGGTATAGAGTGTAGGGTATAGAGTGTATGGTATAGAGTGTAGGGAATAGAGTGTAGGCTATAGAGTGTATGATATAGAGTGTAGGGTATAGAGTGTATGGTATAGAGTGTAGGGTATAGAGTGTAGGGTATAGAGTGTAGGGTATAGAGTGTATGGTATAGAGTGTATGGTATAGATTGTAGGGTATAGAGTGTAGGGTATAGAGTGTAGAGTGTAGGGTATAGAGTGTAGAGTGTAGGGTATAGAGTGTAGGGTATAGAGTGTAGGGTATAGAGTGTAGGGTATAGAGTGTAGAGTGTATGGTATAGAGTGCAGGGGATAGAGTGTAGAGTGTGAGGTATAGAGTGTAGGGTATAGAGTGTATGGTATTGCGTGTATGGTATAGATTGTAGGGTATAGAGTGTAGGGTATAGAGTGTAGAGTGTAGGGTATAGAGTGTAGAGTGTAGGGTATAGAGTGTAGGGTATAGAGTGTATGGTATAGAGTGTATGGTATAGATTGTAGGGCACAGAGTGTAGGGTATAGAGTGTAGAGTGTAGGGTATAGAGTGTAGGGTATAGAGTGTAGAGTGTATGGTATAGAGTGCAGGGGATATAGTGTAGAGTGTGAGGTATAGAGTGTAGGGTACAGAATGTATGGTATAGAGTGTAGGGTATAGAGTGTAGGGTACAGAGTGTAGAGTGTAGGGTATAGAGTGTAGAGTGTAGGGTATAGAGTGTAGGGTATAGAGTGTAGAGTGTAGGATATAGAGTGTAGGGTATAGAGTGTAGAGTGTGTGTTATAGAGTGCAGGGGATAGAGTGTAGAGTGTGAGGTATAGAGTGTAGGGTATAGAGTGTATGGTATAGAGTGTATGGTATAGATTGTAGGGTATAGAGTGTAGGGTATAGAGTGTAGAGTGTAGGGTATAGAGTGTAGAGTGTAGGGTATAGAGTGTATGGTATAGAGTTTATGGTATAGATTGTAGGGTATAGAGTGTAGGGTATAGAGTGTAGAGTGTAGGGTATAGAGTGTAGAGTGTAGGGTATAGAGTGTAGGGTATAGAGTGTAGGGTATAGAGTGTAGAGTGTAGGGTATAGAGTGTAGGGTATAGAGTGTATGGTATAGAGTGTATGGTATAGATTGTAGGGTATAGAGTGTAGGGTATAGAGTGTAGAGTGTAGGGTATAGAGTGTAGAGTGTAGGGTATAGAGTGTAGGGTATAGAGTGTAGAGTGTAGGGTATAGAGTGTAGGGTATAGAGTGTAGAGTGTATGGTTTAGAGTGCAGGGGATATAGTGTAGAGTGTGAGGTATAGAGTGTAGGGTACAGAGTGTATGGTATAAAGTGTAGGGTATAGAGTGTAGGGTACAGTGTGTAGGGTATAGAGTGTAGAGTGTAGGGTATAGAGTGTAGGGTATAGAGTGTAGAGTGTAGGATATAGAGTGTAGGGTATAGAGTGTAGAGTGTGTGTTATAGAGTGCAGGGGATAGAGTGTAGAGTGTGAGGTATAGAGTGTAGGGTATAGAGTGTATGGTATAGAGTGTATGGTATAGATTGTAGGGTATAGAGTGTAGGGTATAGAGTGTAGAGTGTAGGGTATAGAGTGTAGAGTGTAGGGTATAGAGTGTATGGTATAGAGTGTATGGTATAGATTGTAGGGTATAGAGTGTAGGGTATAGAGTGTAGAGTGTAGGGTATAGAGTGTAGAGTGTAGGGTATAGAGTGTAGGGTATAGAGTGTAGGGTATAGAGTGTAGAGTATAGAGTGTAGAGTTTATGGTATAGAGTGCAGGGGATAGAGTGTAGAGTGTAGGGTATAGAGTGTAGGGTATAGAGTGTAGAGTGTAGGGTATAGAGTGTAGTGTTTAGAGAGTAGGGTATAGAGTGTAGAGTGTAGGGTATAGAGTGTAGAGTGTAGGGTATAGAGTGTAGGGTATAGTGTGTAGAGTGTAGGGTATAGAGTGTAGTGTTTAGAGAGTTGGGTATAGAGTGTAGAGTGTAGGTTATAGAGTATAGAGTGTAGGGTATAGAGTGTAGGGTATAGAGTGTAGAGTGTAGGGTATAGAGTGTATGGTATAGAGTGTATGGTATAGATTGTAGGGTATAGAGTGTAGGGTATAGAGTGTAGAGTGTAGGTTATAGAGTATAGAGTGTAGGGTATAGAGTGTAGAGTATAGAGTGTAGAGTGTAGGGTATAAAGTGTAGAGAGTAGGGTGTAGAGTGTAGGGTATAGAGGGTAGGTTATAGAGTATAGGGTATAGATTGTAGATTGTAGGGTGTAGAGTGTAGGGTATAGAGTGTAAGGTATAGAGTGTAGGGTATAAAGTGTATGTTATAGAGTGTAGGGTATAGAGTGTAGAGTGTAGGGTATAGAGTGTACGGTATAGAGTGTAGGTTATAGAGTGTTTGGTACAGAGTGTAGGGTAAAGAGTGTAGAGTGTAGGGTATAGAGTGTAGGGTATAGAGTGTAGGGTAAAGAGTGTATGGTATAGAGTGTAGAGTGTAGGGTATAGAGTGTATAGTGTAGGGTATAGAGTGTAGGGTATAGAGTGTATGGTATAGAGTGTAGGGAATAGAGTGTAGGCTATAGAGTGTATGATATAGAGTGTAGGGTATAGAGTGTATGGTATAGAGTGTAGGGTATAGAGTGTAGGGTATAGAGTGTATGGTATAGAGTGTATGGTATAGAGTGTATGGTATAGATTGTAGGGTATAGAGTGTAGGGTATAGAGTGTAGAGTGTAGGGTATAGAGTGTAGAGTGTAGGGTATAGAGTGTATGGTATAGAGTGTATGGTTTAGATTGTAGGGTATAGAGTGTAGGGTATAGAGTGTAGAGTGTAGGGTATAGAGTGTAGAGTGTAGGGTATAGAGTGTAGGGTATAGAGTGTAGGGTATAGAGTGTAGAGTGTAGGGTATAGAGTGTAGGGTATAGAGTGTATGGTATAGAGTGTATGGTATAGATTGTAGGGTATAGAGTGTAGGGTATAGAGTGTAGAGTGTAGGGTATAGAGTGTAGAGTGTAGGGTATAGAGTGTAGGGTACAGAGTGTAGGGTATAGAGTGTAGAGTGTAGGGTACAGAGTGTAGGGTATAGAGTGTAGGGTATAGAGTGTATGGTATAGAGTGTATGGTATAGATTGTAGGGTATAGAGTGTAGGGTATAGAGTGTAGAGTGTAGGGTATAGAGTGTAGAGTGTAGGGTATAGAGTGTAGGGTACAGAGTGTAGGGTATAGAGTGTAGAGTGTAGGGTACAGAGTGTAGGGTATAGAGTGTAGAGTGTAGGGTATAGAGTGTAGGGTTTAGAGAGTAGGGTATAGAGTGTAGAGTGTAGGGTATAGAGTGTAGAGTGTAGGGTATAGAGTGTAGAGTGTAGGGTATAGAGTGTAGGGTTTAGAGAGTTGGGTATAGAGTGTAGAGTGTAGGGTATAGAGTATAGAGTGTAGGGTATAGAGTGTAGAGTGTAGGGTATAGAGTGTAGGGTATAGAGTGTAGAGTGTAGGGTATAGAGTGTAGTGTATAGATTGTAGGGTATAGAGTGTAGATTGTAGGGTATAGAGTGTAGGGTATAGAGTGTATGGTATAGAGTGTAGGGAATAGAGTGTAGGCTATAGAGTGTATGATATAGAGTGTAGGGTATAGAGTGTATGGTATAGAGTGTAGGGTATAGAGTGTAGGGTATAGAGTGTAGGGTATAGAGTGTATGGTATAGAGTGTATGGTATAGATTGTAGGGTATAGAGTGTAGGGTATAGAGTGTAGAGTGTAGGGTATAGAGTGTAGAGTGTAGGGTATAGAGTGTAGGGTATAGAGTGTAGGGTATAGAGTGTAGGGTATAGAGTGTAGAGTGTATGGTATAGAGTGCAGGGGATAGAGTGTAGAGTGTGAGGTATAGAGTGTAGGGTATAGAGTGTATGGTATTGCGTGTATGGTATAGATTGTAGGGTATAGAGTGTAGGGTATAGAGTGTAGAGTGTAGGGTATAGAGTGTAGAGTGTAGGGTATAGAGTGTAGGGTATAGAGTGTATGGTATAGAGTGTATGGTATAGATTGTAGGGCACAGAGTGTAGGGTATAGAGTGTAGAGTGTAGGGTATAGAGTGTAGGGTATAGAGTGTAGAGTGTATGGTATAGAGTGCAGGGGATATAGTGTAGAGTGTGAGGTATAGAGTGTAGGGTACAGAATGTATGGTATAGAGTGTAGGGTATAGAGTGTAGGGTACAGAGTGTAGAGTGTAGGGTATAGAGTGTAGAGTGTAGGGTATAGAGTGTAGGGTATAGAGTGTAGAGTGTAGGATATAGAGTGTAGGGTATAGAGTGTAGAGTGTGTGTTATAGAGTGCAGGGGATAGAGTGTAGAGTGTGAGGTATAGAGTGTAGGGTATAGAGTGTATGGTATAGAGTGTATGGTATAGATTGTAGGGTATAGAGTGTAGGGTATAGAGTGTAGAGTGTAGGGTATAGAGTGTAGAGTGTAGGGTATAGAGTGTATGGTATAGAGTTTATGGTATAGATTGTAGGGTATAGAGTGTAGGGTATAGAGTGTAGAGTGTAGGGTATAGAGTGTAGAGTGTAGGGTATAGAGTGTAGGGTATAGAGTGTAGGGTATAGAGTGTAGAGTGTAGGGTATAGAGTGTAGGGTATAGAGTGTATGGTATAGAGTGTATGGTATAGATTGTAGGGTATAGAGTGTAGGGTATAGAGTGTAGAGTGTAGGGTATAGAGTGTAGAGTGTAGGGTATAGAGTGTAGGGTATAGAGTGTAGAGTGTAGGGTATAGAGTGTAGGGTATAGAGTGTAGAGTGTATGGTTTAGAGTGCAGGGGATATAGTGTAGAGTGTGAGGTATAGAGTGTAGGGTACAGAGTGTATGGTATAAAGTGTAGGGTATAGAGTGTAGGGTACAGTGTGTAGGGTATAGAGTGTAGAGTGTAGGGTATAGAGTGTAGGGTATAGAGTGTAGAGTGTAGGATATAGAGTGTAGGGTATAGAGTGTAGAGTGTGTGTTATAGAGTGCAGGGGATAGAGTGTAGAGTGTGAGGTATAGAGTGTAGGGTATAGAGTGTATGGTATAGAGTGTATGGTATAGATTGTAGGGTATAGAGTGTAGGGTATAGAGTGTAGAGTGTAGGGTATAGAGTGTAGAGTGTAGGGTATAGAGTGTATGGTATAGAGTGTATGGTATAGATTGTAGGGTATAGAGTGTAGGGTATAGAGTGTAGAGTGTAGGGTATAGAGTGTAGAGTGTAGGGTATAGAGTGTAGGGTATAGAGTGTAGGGTATAGAGTGTAGAGTATAGAGTGTAGAGTTTATGGTATAGAGTGCAGGGGATAGAGTGTAGAGTGTAGGGTATAGAGTGTAGGGTATAGAGTGTAGAGTGTAGGGTATAGAGTGTAGTGTTTAGAGAGTAGGGTATAGAGTGTAGAGTGTAGGGTATAGAGTGTAGAGTGTAGGGTATAGAGTGTAGGGTATAGTGTGTAGAGTGTAGGGTATAGAGTGTAGTGTTTAGAGAGTTGGGTATAGAGTGTAGAGTGTAGGTTATAGAGTATAGAGTGTAGGGTATAGAGTGTAGGGTATAGAGTGTAGAGTGTAGGGTATAGAGTGTATGGTATAGAGTGTATGGTATAGATTGTAGGGTATAGAGTGTAGGGTATAGAGTGTAGAGTGTAGGTTATAGAGTATAGAGTGTAGGGTATAGAGTGTAGAGTATAGAGTGTAGAGTGTAGGGTATAAAGTGTAGAGAGTAGGGTGTAGAGTGTAGGGTATAGAGGGTAGGTTATAGAGTATAGGGTATAGATTGTAGATTGTAGGGTGTAGAGTGTAGGGTATAGAGTGTAAGGTATAGAGTGTAGGGTATAAAGTGTATGTTATAGAGTGTAGGGTATAGAGTGTAGAGTGTAGGGTATAGAGTGTACGGTATAGAGTGTAGGTTATAGAGTGTTTGGTACAGAGTGTAGGGTAAAGAGTGTAGAGTGTAGGGTATAGAGTGTAGGGTATAGAGTGTAGGGTAAAGAGTGTATGGTATAGAGTGTAGAGTGTAGGGTATAGAGTGTATAGTGTAGGGTATAGAGTGTAGGGTATAGAGTGTATGGTATAGAGTGTAGGGAATAGAGTGTAGGCTATAGAGTGTATGATATAGAGTGTAGGGTATAGAGTGTATGGTATAGAGTGTAGGGTATAGAGTGTAGGGTATAGAGTGTATGGTATAGAGTGTATGGTATAGAGTGTATGGTATAGATTGTAGGGTATAGAGTGTAGGGTATAGAGTGTAGAGTGTAGGGTATAGAGTGTAGAGTGTAGGGTATAGAGTGTATGGTATAGAGTGTATGGTTTAGATTGTAGGGTATAGAGTGTAGGGTATAGAGTGTAGAGTGTAGGGTATAGAGTGTAGAGTGTAGGGTATAGAGTGTAGGGTATAGAGTGTAGGGTATAGAGTGTAGAGTGTAGGGTATAGAGTGTAGGGTATAGAGTGTATGGTATAGAGTGTATGGTATAGATTGTAGGGTATAGAGTGTAGGGTATAGAGTGTAGAGTGTAGGGTATAGAGTGTAGAGTGTAGGGTATAGAGTGTAGGGTATAGAGTGTAGAGTGTAGGGTATAGAGTGTAGGGTACAGAGTGTAGAGTGTATGGTTTAGAGTGCAGGGGATATAGTGTAGAGTGTGAGGTATAGAGTGTAGGGTACAGAGTGTATGGTATAAAGTGTAGGGTATAGAGTGTAGGGTACAGAGTGTAGGGTATAGAGTGTAGAGTGTAGGGTATAGAGTGTAGGGTATAGAGTGTAGAGTGTAGGATATAGAGTGTAGGGTATAGAGTGTAGAGTGTGTGTTATAGAGTGCAGGGGATAGAGTGTAGAGTGTGAGGTATAGAGTGTAGGGTATAGAGTGTAGGGTATAGAGTGTAGAGTGTAGGGTATAGAGTGTAGAGTGTAGGGTATAGAGTGTAGGGTATAGAGTGTAGGGTATAGAGTGTAGAGTATAGAGTGTAGAGTTTATGGTATAGAGTGCAGGGGATAGAGTGTAGAGTGTAGGGTATAGAGTGTAGGGTATAGAGTGTAGAGTGTAGGGTATAGAGTGTAGGGTTTAGAGAGTAGGGTATAGAGTGTAGAGAGTAGGGTATAGAGTGTAGAGTGTAGGGTATAGAGTGTAGGGTATAGTGTGTAGAGTGTAGGGTATAGAGTGTAGTGTTTAGAGAGTTGGGTATAGAGTGTAGAGTGTAGGTTATAGAGTATAGAGTGTAGGGTATAGAGTGTAGGGTATAGAGTGTAGAGTGTAGGGTATAAAGTGTAGAGAGTAGGGTGTAGAGTGTAGGGTATAGAGGGTAGGTTATAGAGTGTAGGGTATAGATTGTAGATTGTAGGGTGTAGAGTGTAGGGTATAGAGTGTAAGGTATAGAGTGTAGAGTGTAGGGTATAGAGTGTACGGTATAGAGTGTAGGTTATAGAGTGTTTGGTACAGAGTGTAGGGTAAAGAGTGTATAGTGTAGGGTATAGAGTGTAGGGTATAGAGTGTAGGGTAAAGAGTGTATGGTATAGAGTGTAGAGTGTAGGGTATAGAGTGTATAGTGTAGGGTATAGAGTGTAGGGTATAGAGTGTATGGTATAGAGTGTAGGGAATAGAGTGTAGGCTATAGAGTGTATGATATAGAGTGTAGGGTATAGAGTGTATGGTATAGAGTGTAGGGTATAGAGTGTAGGGTATAGAGTGTATGGTATAGAGTGTATGGTATAGATTGTAGGGTATAGAGTGTAGGGTATAGAGTGTAGAGTGTAGGGTATAGAGTGTAGGGTATAGAGTGTAGAGTGTAGGGTATAGAGTGTAGATTATAGAGTGTAGAGTGTATGGTATAAAGTGCAGGGGATAGAGTGTAGAGTGTGAGGTATAGAGTGTAGGGTATAGAGTGTATGGTATAGAGTGTATGGTATAGATTGTAGGGTATAGAGTGTAGGGTATAGAGTGTAGAGTGTAGGGTATAGAGTGTAGAGTGTAGGGTATAGAGTGTAGGGTATAGAGTGTAGGGTATAGAGTGTAGAGTGTAGGGTATAGAGTGTAGGGTATAGAGTGTATGGTATAGAGTGTATGGTATAGATTGTAGGGTATAGAGTGTAGGGTATAGAGTGTAGAGTGTAGGGTATAGAGTGTAGAGTGTAGGGTATAGAGTGTAGGGTATAGAGTGTAGAGTGTAGGGTATAGAGTGTAGGGTATAGAGTGTATGGAATAGAGTGTAGGGTATAAACTGTAGAGTGTAGGGTATAGAGTGTAGGGTATAGAGCGTAGGGTGTAGGGTATAGAGTGTAGGGTATAGAGTGTAGGGTATAGAGTGTAGAGTGTAGGGTATAGAGTGTATGGTATAGAGTGTAGGGTGTAGAGTGTAGGGTATAGAGTGTAGAGTGTAGGGTATAGAGTGTAGAGTGTAGGGTATAGAGTGTAGGGTATAGAGTGTAGAGTGTAGGGTATAGAAAGTAGGGTATAGAGTGTAAAGTGTATGGTATAGAGTGTAGGGGATAGAGTGTATGGTGTAGAGTGTATGGTATAGAGTGTAGGGTAGAGAATGTAGGGTATAGAGTGTAGAGTGTAGGGTATATAGTGTAGGGTGTAGAGTGTAGGCTATAGAGTGTAGAGTGTATGGTATAGAGTGTAGGGGATAGAGTGTATGGTATAGAGTGTATGGTATAGAGTGTATGGTATAGATTGTAGGGTATAGAGTGTAGGGTATCGAGTGTAGAGTGTAGGGTATAGAGTGTAGAGTGTAGGGTATAGAGTGTAGGGTATAGAGTGTAGGGTATAGAGTGTAGGGTATAGAGTGTAGGGTGTTGAGTGTAGGGTATAGAGTGTAGGGTATAGGGTGTAGGGTATAGAGTGTAGGGTGTAGAGTGTAGGGTATAGAGTGTAGGGTATAGAGTGTAGGGTATAGAGTGTGGGGTATAGCGTGTAGGGTATAGAGTAAAGGGTATAGAGTGTAGGGTATAGAGTGTAGGGTATAAAGTGTAGAGTGTAGGGTGTAGAGTGTAGAGTGTAGGGTATAGAGTGGAGGGTATAGAGTGTAGGGTTTAGAGTGTAGGGTATAAAGTGTAGAGTGTAGGGTATAGAGTGTAGGGTATAGAGTGTAGGGTATAGAGTGTAGAGTGTAGGGTATAGAGTGTAGGGTATAGAGTGTAGGGTATAGAGTGTATGGTATAGAGTGTAGGGTATAGAGTGTAGGGTATAAAGTGTAGAGTGTAGGGCATAGAGTGTAGGGTATAGAGTGTAGGGTATAGAGTGTAGGGTATAGAGTGTAGAGTGTAGGGTATAGAGTGTAGGGTATAGAGTGTATGGTATAGAGTGTAGACAGTAGGGTATAGAGTGTATAGTGTAGGGTATAGAGTGTAGGGTATAGAGTGTATGGTATAGAGTGTAGAGAATAGAGTGTAGGCTATAGAGTGTATGATATAGAGTGTAGGGTATCGAGTGTATGGTATAGAGTGTAGGGTATAGAGTGTAGGGTATAGCGTGTAGGGTATAGAGTAAAGGGTATAGAGTGTAGGGTATAGAGTGTAGGGTATAAAGTGTAGAGTGTAGGGTGTAGAGTGTAGAGTGTAGGGTATAGAGAGGAGGGTATAGAGTGTAGGGTATAGAGTGTAGGGTATAAAGTGTAGAGTGTAGGGTATAGAGTGTAGGGTATAGAGTGTAGGGTATAGAGTGTAGAGTGTAGGGTATAGAGTGTAAGGTATAGAGTGTAGGGTATAGAGTGTATGGTATAGAGTGTAGGGTATAGAGTGTAGGGTATAAAGTGTAGAGTGTAGGGTATAGAGTGTAGGGTATAGAGTGTAGGGTATAGAGTGTAGGGTATAGAGTGTAGAGTGTAGGGTATAGAGTGTAGGGTATAGAGTGTATGGTATAGAGTGTAGAGAGTAGGGTATAGAGTGTATAGTGTAGGGTATAGAGTGTAGGGTATAGAGTGTATGGTATAGAGTGTAGGGAATAGAGTGTAGGCTATAGAGTGTATGATATAGAGTGTAGGGTATAGAGTGTATGGTATAGAGTGTAGGGTATAGAGTGTAGGGTATAGAGTGTAGGGTATAGAGTGTATGGTATAGAGTGTATGGTATAGATTGTAGGGTATAGAGTGTAGGGTATAGAGTGTAGAGTGTAGGGTATAGAGTGTAGAGTGTAGGGTATAGAGTGTAGGGTATAGAGTGTAGAGTGTAGGGTATAGAGTGTAGGGTATAGAGTGTAGGGTAGAGAATGTAGGGTATAGAGTGTAGAGTGTAGGGTATATAGTGTAGGGTGTAGAGTGTAGGGTATAGAGTGTAGAGTGTATGGTATAGAGTGTAGGGGATAGAGTGTATGGTATAGAGTGTATGGTATAGAGTGTATGGCATAGATTGTAGGGTATAGAGTGTAGGGTATCGAGTGTAGAGTGTAGGGTATAGAGTGTAGAGTGTAGGGTATATAGTGTAGGGTGTAGAGTGTAGGGTATAGAGTGTTGAGTGTAGGGTATAGAGTGTAGGGTATAGGGTGTAGGGTATAGAGTGTAGGGTGTAGAGTGTAGGGTATAGAGTGTAGGGTATAGAGTGTAGGGTATAGCGTGTAGGGTATAGAGTGAAGGGTATAGAGTGTAGGGTATAGAGTGTAGGGTATAAAGTGTAGAGTGTAGGGTGTAGAGTGTAGAGTGTAGGGTATAGAGTGGAGGGTATAGAGTGTAGGGTATAAAGTGTAGAGTGTAGGGTATAGAGTGTAGGGTATAGAGTGTAGGGTGTAGAGTGTAGAGTGTAGGGTATAGAGTGTAGGGTATAGAGTGTATGGTATAGAGTGTAGGGTATAGAGTGTAGGGTATAAAGTGTAGAGTGTAGGGTATAGAGTGTAGGGTATAGAGTGTAGGGTATAGAGTGTAGAGTGTAGGGTATAGAGTGTAGGGTATAGAGTGTAGGGTATAGAGTGTAGGGTATAGAGTGTAGGGTATAAAGTGTAGAGTGTAGGGTATAGAGTGTAGGGTATAGAGTGTAGGGTATAGAGTTTAGAGTGTAGGGTATAGAGTGTAGGGTATAGAGTGTATGGTATAGAGTGTAGGATATAGAGTGTAGAGTGTAGGGTATAGAGTGTAGGGTATACTGTGTAGAGTGTAGGGTATAGAGTGTAAGGTATAGAGGGTAGGGTATAGAGTGTATGGTGTAGAGTGTAGGGTATAGTGTGTAGGGTATAGAGTGTAGGGTATAGAGTGTATGGTATAGAGTTTAGGGTATAGAGTGTAGGGTATAGAGTGTAAGCTATAAAGTGTAGGGTGTAAAGTGTAGGGTATAGAGTGTAGGGTATAGAGTGTAGAGTGTAGGGTATAGAGTGTAGGGTATAGAGTGTAGAGTGTAGGGTATAGAGTGTAGGGTTTAGAGAGTAGGGTATAGAGTGTAGAGTGTAGGGTATAGAGTGTAGAGTGTAGGGTATAGAGTGTAGGTTATAGAGTGTAGAGGGTAGGGTATAGAGTGTAGGGTTTAGAGAGTTGGGTATAGAGTGTAGAGTGTAGGATATAGAGTATAGAGTGTAGGGTATAGAGTGTAGAGTGTAGGGTATAGAGTGTAGGGTATAGAGTGTAGAGTGTAGGGTATAGAGTGTAGTGTATAGATTGTAGGGTATAGAGTGTAGATTGTAGGGTATAGAGTGTAGGGTATAGAGTGTATGGTATAGAGTGTAGAGAGTAGGGTATAGAGTGTATAGTGTAGGGTATAGAGTGTAGGGTATAGAGTGTATGGTATAGAGTGTAGGGAATAGAGTGTAGGCTATAGAGTGTATGATATAGAGTGTAGGGTATAGAGTGTATGGTATAGAGTGTAGGGTATAGAGTGTAGGGTATAGAGTGTAGGGTATAGAGTGTATAGTATAGAGTGTATGGTATAGATTGTAGGGTATAGAGTGTAGGGTATAGAGTGTAGAGTGTAGGGTATAGAGTGTAGAGTGTAGGGTATAGAGTGTATGGTATAGAGTGTAGGGTATAGAGTGTAGGGTATAGAGTGTAGAGTGTATGGTATAGAGTGCAGGGGATAGAGTGTAGAGTGTGAGGTATAGAGTGTAGGGTATAGAGTGTATGGTATAGCGTGTATGGTAAAGATTGTAGGGTATAGAGTGTAGGGTATAGAGTGTAGAGTGTAGGGTATAGAGTGTAGAGTGTAGGGTATAGAGTGTAGGGTATAAAGTGTATGGTATAGAGTGTATGGTATAGATTGTAGGGTATAGAGTGTAGGGTATAGAGTGTAGAGTGTAGGGTACAGAGTGTAGGGTATAGAGTGTAGAGTGTAGGGTATAGAGTATATGGTATAGAGTGCAGGGGATATAGTGTAGAGTGTGAGGTATAGAGTGTAGGGTACAGAGTGTATGGTATAGAGTGTAGGGTATAGAGTGTAGGGTACAGAGTGTAGAGTGTAGGGTATAGAGTGTAGAGTGTAGGGTATAGAGTGTAGGGTATAGAGTGTAGGATATAGAGTGTAGGGTATAGAGTGTAGAGTGTGTGTTATAGAGTGCAGGGGATAGAGTGTAGAGTGTGAGGTATAGAGTGTAGGGTATAGAGTGTATGGTATAGAGTGTATGGTATAGATTGTAGGGTATAGAGTGTAGGGTATAGAGTGTAGAGTGTAGGGTATAGAGTGTAGAGTGTAGGGTATAGAGTGTATGGTATAGAGTGTATGGTATAGATTGTAGGGTATAGAGTGTAGGGTATAGAGTGTGGAGTGTAGGGTATAGAGTGTAGAGTGTAGGGTATAGAGTGTAGGGTATAGAGTGTAAGGTATAGAGTGTAGAGTGCAGGGTATAGAGTGTAGGGTATAGAGTGTATGGTATAGAGTGTATGGTATAGATTGTAGGGTATAGAGTGTAGGGTATAGAGTGCAGGGGATATAGTGTAGAGTGTGAGGTATAGAGTGTAGGGTACAGAGTGTATGGTATAGAGTGTAGGGTATAGAGTGTAGGGTACAGAGTGTAGAGTGTAGGGTATAGAGTGTAGAGTGTAGGGTATAGAGTGTAGGGTATAGAGTGTAGGATATAGAGTGTAGGGTATAGAGTGTAGAGTGTGTGTTATAGAGTGCAGGGGATAGAGTGTAGAGTGTGAGGTATAGAGTGTAGGGTATAGAGTGTATGGTATAGAGTGTATGGTATAGATTGTAGGGTATAGAGTGTAGGGTATAGAGTGTAGAGTGTAGGGTATAGAGTGTAGAGTGTAGGGTATAGAGTGTATGGTATAGAGTGTATGGTATAGATTGTAGGGTATAGAGTGTAGGGTATAGAGTGTGGAGTGTAGGGTATAGAGTGTAGAGTGTAGGGTATAGAGTGTAGGGTATAGAGTGTAAGGTATAGAGTGTAGAGTGCAGGGTATAGAGTGTAGGGTATAGAGTGTATGGTATAGAGTGTATGGTATAGATTGTAGGGTATAGAGTGTAGGGTATAGAGTGTAGAGTGTAGGGTATAGAGTGTAGAGTGTAGGGTATAGAGTGTAGGGTATACTGTGTAGAGTGTAGGGTATAGAGTGTAAGGTATAGAGGGTAGGGTATAGAGTGTATGGTGTAGAGTGTAGGGTATAGTGTGTAGGGTATAGAGTGTAGGGTATAGAGTGTATGGTATAGAGTTTAGGGTATAGAGTGTAGGGTATAGAGTGTAAGCTATAAAGTGTAGGGTGTAGAGTGTAGGGTATAGAGTGTAGGGTATAGAGTGTAGAGTGTAGGGTATAGAGTGTAGGGTATAGAGTGTAGAGTGTAGGGTATAGAGTGTAGGGTTTAGAGAGTAGGGTATAGAGTGTAGAGTGTAGGGTATAGAGTGTAGAGTGTAGGGTATAGAGTGTAGGTTATAGAGTGTAGAGGGTAGGGTATAGAGTGTAGGGTTTAGAGAGTTGGGTATAGAGTGTAGAGTGTAGGGTATAGAGTATAGAGTGTAGGGTATAGAGTGTAGAGTGTAGGGTATAGAGTGTAGGGTATAGAGTGTAGAGTGTAGGGTATAGAGTGTAGTGTATAGATTGTAGGGTATAGAGTGTAGATTGTAGGGTATAGAGTGTAGGGTATAGAGTGTATGGTATAGAGTGTAGAGAGTAGGGTATAGAGTGTATAGTGTAGGGTATAGAGTGTAGGGTATAGAGTGTATGGTATAGAGTGTAGGGAATAGAGTGTAGGCTATAGAGTGTATGATATAGAGTGTAGGGTATAGAGTGTATGGTATAGAGTGTAGGGTATAGAGTGTAGGGTATAGAGTGTAGGGTATAGAGTGTATAGTATAGAGTGTATGGTATAGATTGTAGGGTATAGAGTGTAGGGTATAGAGTGTAGAGTGTAGGGTATAGAGTGTAGAGTGTAGGGTATAGAGTGTAGGGTATAGAGTGTAGGGTATAGAGTGTAGGGTATAGAGTGTAGAGTGTATGGTATAGAGTGCAGGGGATAGAGTGTAGAGTGTGAGGTATAGAGTGTAGGGTATAGAGTGTATGGTATAGCGTGTATGGTAAAGATTGTAGGGTATAGAGTGTAGGGTATAGAGTGTAGAGTGTAGGGTATAGAGTGTAGAGTGTAGGGTATAGAGTGTAGGGTATAGAGTGTATGGTATAGAGTGTATGGTATAGATTGTAGGGTATAGAGTGTAGGGTATAGAGTGTAGAGTGTAGGGTACAGAGTGTAGGGTATAGAGTGTAGAGTGTAGGGTATAGAGTATATGGTATAGAGTGCAGGGGATATAGTGTAGAGTGTGAGGTATAGAGTGTAGGGTACAGAGTGTATGGTATAGAGTGTAGGGTATAGAGTGTAGGGTACAGAGTGTAGAGTGTAGGGTATAGAGTGTAGAGTGTAGGGTATAGAGTGTAGGGTATAGAGTGTAGGATATAGAGTGTAGGGTATAGAGTGTAGAGTGTGTGTTATAGAGTGCAGGGGATAGAGTGTAGAGTGTGAGGTATAGAGTGTAGGGTATAGAGTGTATGGTATAGAGTGTATGGTATAGATTGTAGGGTATAGAGTGTAGGGTATAGAGTGTAGAGTGTAGGGTATAGAGTGTAGAGTGTAGGGTATAGAGTGTATGGTATAGAGTGTATGGTATAGATTGTAGGGTATAGAGTGTAGGGTATAGAGTGTGGAGTGTAGGGTATAGAGTGTAGAGTGTAGGGTATAGAGTGTAGGGTATAGAGTGTAAGGTATAGAGTGTAGAGTGCAGGGTATAGAGTGTAGGGTATAGAGTGTATGGTATAGAGTGTATGGTATAGATTGTAGGGTATAGAGTGTAGGGTATAGAGTGTAGAGTGTAGGGTATAGAGTGTAGAGTGTAGGGTATAGAGTGTAGGGTATAGAGTGTAGAGTGTAGGGTATAGAGTGTAGGGTATAGAGTGTAGAGTGTATGGCATAGAGTGCAGGGGATATAGTGTAGAGTGTGAGGTATAGAGTGTAGGGTACAGAGTGTATGGTATAGAGTGTAGGGTATAGAGTGTAGGGTACAGAGTGTAGGGTATAGAGTGTAGAGTGTAGGGTATAGAGTGTAGGGTATAGAGTGTAGAGTGTAGGATATAGAGTGTAGGGTATAGAGTGTAGAGTGTGTGTTATAGAGTGCAGGGGATAGAGTGTAGAGTGTGAGGTATAGAGTGTAGGGTATAGAGTGTATGGTATAGAGTGTAGAGAGTAGGGTATAGAGTGTATAGTGTAGGGTATAGAGTGTAGGGTATAGAGTGTATGGTATAGAGTGTAGGGAATAGAGTGTAGGCTATAGAGTGTATGATATAGAGTGTAGGGTATAGAGTGTATGGTATAGAGTGTAGGGTATAGAGTGTAGGGTATAGAGTGTAGGGTATAGAGTGTATGGTATAGAGTGTATGGTATAGATTGTAGGGTATAGAGTGTAGGGTATAGAGTGTAGAGTGTAGGGTATAGAGTGTAGAGTGTAGGGTATAGAGTGTAGGGTATAGAGTGTAGAGTGTAGGGTATAGAGTGTAGGGTATAGAGTGTAGGGTAGAGAATGTAGGGTATAGAGTGTAGAGTGTAGGGTATATAGTGTAGGGTGTAGAGTGTAGGGTATAGAGTGTAGAGTGTATGGTATAGAGTGTAGGGGATAGAGTGTATGGTATAGAGTGTATGGTATAGAGTGTATGGCATAGATTGTAGGGTATAGAGTGTAGGGTATCGAGTGTAGAGTGTAGGGTATAGAGTGTAGAGTGTAGGGTATAGAGTGTAGGGTATAGAGTGTAGGGTATAGAGTGTAGGGTATAGAGTGTAGAGTGTTGAGTGTAGGGTATAGAGTGTAGGGTATAGGGTGTAGGGTATAGAGTGTAGGGTGTAGAGTGTAGGGTATAGAGTGTAGGGTATAGAGTGTAGGGTATAGCGTGTAGGGTATAGAGTGAAGGGTATAGAGTGTAGGGTATAGAGTGTAGGGTATAAAGTGTAGAGTGTAGGGTGTAGAGTGTAGAGTGTAGGGTATAGAGTGGAGGGTATAGAGTGTAGGGTATAAAGTGTAGAGTGTAGGGTATAGAGTGTAGGGTATAGAGTGTAGGGTGTAGAGTGTAGAGTGTAGGGTATAGAGTGTAGGGTATAGAGTGTATGGTATAGAGTGTAGGGTATAGAGTGTAGGGTATAAAGTGTAGAGTGTAGGGTATAGAGTGTAGGGTATAGAGTGTAGGGTATAGAGTGTAGAGTGTAGGGTATAGAGTGTAGGGTATAGAGTGTAGGGTATAGAGTGTAGGGTATAGAGTGTAGGGTATAAAGTGTAGAGTGTAGGGTATAGAGTGTAGGGTATAGAGTGTAGGGTATAGAGTTTAGAGTGTAGGGTATAGAGTGTAGGGTATAGAGTGTATGGTATAGAGTGTAGGATATAGAGTGTAGAGTGTAGGGTATAGAGTGTAGGGTATACTGTGTAGAGTGTAGGGTATAGAGTGTAAGGTATAGAGGGTAGGGTATAGAGTGTATGGTGTAGAGTGTAGGGTATAGTGTGTAGGGTATAGAGTGTAGGGTATAGAGTGTATGGTATAGAGTTTAGGGTATAGAGTGTAGGGTATAGAGTGTAAGCTATAAAGTGTAGGGTGTAAAGTGTAGGGTATAGAGTGTAGGGTATAGAGTGTAGAGTGTAGGGTATAGAGTGTAGGGTATAGAGTGTAGAGTGTAGGGTATAGAGTGTAGGGTTTAGAGAGTAGGGTATAGAGTGTAGAGTGTAGGGTATAGAGTGTAGAGTGTAGGGTATAGAGTGTAGGTTATAGAGTGTAGAGGGTAGGGTATAGAGTGTAGGGTTTAGAGAGTTGGGTATAGAGTGTAGAGTGTAGGGTATAGAGTATAGAGTGTAGGGTATAGAGTGTAGAGTGTAGGGTATAGAGTGTAGGGTATAGAGTGTAGAGTGTAGGGTATAGAGTGTAGTGTATAGATTGTAGGGTATAGAGTGTAGATTGTAGGGTATAGAGTGTAGGGTATAGAGTGTATGGTATAGAGTGTAGAGAGTAGGGTATAGAGTGTATAGTGTAGGGTATAGAGTGTAGGGTATAGAGTGTATGGTATAGAGTGTAGGGAATAGAGTGTAGGCTATAGAGTGTATGATATAGAGTGTAGGGTATAGAGTGTATGGTATAGAGTGTAGGGTATAGAGTGTAGGGTATAGAGTGTAGGGTATAGAGTGTATAGTATAGAGTGTATGGTATAGATTGTAGGGTATAGAGTGTAGGGTATAGAGTGTAGAGTGTAGGGTATAGAGTGTAGAGTGTAGGGTATAGAGTGTAGGGTATAGAGTGTAGGGTATAGAGTGTAGGGTATAGAGTGTAGAGTGTATGGTATAGAGTGCAGGGGATAGAGTGTAGAGTGTGAGGTATAGAGTGTAGGGTATAGAGTGTATGGTATAGCGTGTATGGTAAAGATTGTAGGGTATAGAGTGTAGGGTATAGAGTGTAGAGTGTAGGGTATAGAGTGTAGAGTGTAGGGTATAGAGTGTAGGGTATAGAGTGTATGGTATAGAGTGTATGGTATAGATTGTAGGGTATAGAGTGTAGGGTATAGAGTGTAGAGTGTAGGGTACAGAGTGTAGGGTATAGAGTGTAGAGTGTAGGGTATAGAGTATATGGTATAGAGTGCAGGGGATATAGTGTAGAGTGTGAGGTATAGAGTGTAGGGTACAGAGTGTATGGTATAGAGTGTAGGGTATAGAGTGTAGGGTACAGAGTGTAGAGTGTAGGGTATAGAGTGTAGAGTGTAGGGTATAGAGTGTAGGGTATAGAGTGTAGAGTGTGTGTTATAGAGTGCAGGGGATAGAGTGTAGAGTGTGAGGTATAGAGTGTAGGGTATAGAGTGTATGGTATAGAGTGTATGGTATAGATTGTAGGGTATAGAGTGTAGGGTATAGAGTGTAGAGTGTAGGGTATAGAGTGTAGAGTGTAGGGTATAGAGTGTATGGTATAGAGTGTATGGTATAGATTGTAGGGTATAGAGTGTAGGGTATAGAGTGTGGAGTGTAGGGTATAGAGTGTAGAGTGTAGGGTATAGAGTGTAGGGTATAGAGTGTAAGGTATAGAGTGTAGAGTGCAGGGTATAGAGTGTAGGGTATAGAGTGTATGGTATAGAGTGTATGGTATAGATTGTAGGGTATAGAGTGTAGGGTATAGAGTGTAGAGTGTAGGGTATAGAGTGTAGAGTGTAGGGTATAGAGTGTAGGGTATACTGTGTAGAGTGTAGGGTATAGAGTGTAAGGTATAGAGGGTAGGGTATAGAGTGTATGGTGTAGAGTGTAGGGTATAGTGTGTAGGGTATAGAGTGTAGGGTATAGAGTGTATGGTATAGAGTTTAGGGTATAGAGTGTAGGGTATAGAGTGTAAGCTATAAAGTGTAGGGTGTAGAGTGTAGGGTATAGAGTGTAGGGTATAGAGTGTAGAGTGTAGGGTATAGAGTGTAGGGTTTAGAGTGTAGAGTGTAGGGTATAGAGTGTAGGGTTTAGAGAGTAGGGTATAGAGTGTAGAGTGTAGGGTATAGAGTGTAGAGTGTAGGGTATAGAGTGTAGGTTATAGAGTGTAGAGGGTAGGGTATAGAGTGTAGGGTTTAGAGAGTTGGGTATAGAGTGTAGAGTGTAGGGTATAGAGTATAGAGTGTAGGGTATAGAGTGTAGAGTGTAGGGTATAGAGTGTAGGGTATAGAGTGTAGAGTGTAGGGTATAGAGTGTAGTGTATAGATTGTAGGGTATAGAGTGTAGATTGTAGGGTATAGAGTGTAGGGTATAGAGTGTATGGTATAGAGTGTAGAGAGTAGGGTATAGAGTGTATAGTGTAGGGTATAGAGTGTAGGGTATAGAGTGTATGGTATAGAGTGTAGGGAATAGAGTGTAGGCTATAGAGTGTATGATATAGAGTGTAGGGTATAGAGTGTATGGTATAGAGTGTAGGGTATAGAGTGTAGGGTATAGAGTGTAGGGTATAGAGTGTATAGTATAGAGTGTATGGTATAGATTGTAGGGTATAGCGTGTAGGGTATAGAGTGTAGAGTGTAGGGTATAGAGTGTAGAGTGTAGGGTATAGAGTGTAGGGTATAGAGTGTAGGGTATAGAGTGTAGGGTATAGAGTGTAGAGTGTATGGTATAGAGTGCAGGGGATAGAGTGTAGAGTGTGAGGTATAGAGTGTAGGGTATAGAGTGTATGGTATAGCGTGTATGGTAAAGATTGTAGGGTATAGAGTGTAGGGTATAGAGTGTAGAGTGTAGGGTATAGAGTGTAGAGTGTAGGGTATAGAGTGTAGGGTATAGAGTGTATGGTATAGAGTGTATGGTATAGATTGTAGGGTATAGAGTGTAGGGTATAGAGTGTAGAGTGTAGGGTACAGAGTGTAGGGTATAGAGTGTAGAGTGTAGGGTATAGAGTATATGGTATAGAGTGCAGGGGATATAGTGTAGAGTGTGAGGTATAGAGTGTAGGGTACAGAGTGTATGGTATAGAGTGTAGGGTATAGAGTGTAGGGTACAGAGTGTAGAGTGTAGGGTATAGAGTGTAGAGTGTAGGGTATAGAGTGTAGGGTATAGAGTGTAGGATATAGAGTGTAGGGTATAGAGTGTAGAGTGTGTGTTATAGAGTGCAGGGGATAGAGTGTAGAGTGTGAGGTATAGAGTGTAGGGTATAGAGTGTATGGTATAGAGTGTATGGTATAGATTGTAGGGTATAGAGTGTAGGGTATAGAGTGTAGAGTGTAGGGTATAGAGTGTAGAGTGTAGGGTATAGAGTGTATGGTATAGAGTGTATGGTATAGATTGTAGGGTATAGAGTGTAGGGTATAGAGTGTGGAGTGTAGGGTATAGAGTGTAGAGTGTAGGGTATAGAGTGTAGGGTATAGAGTGTAAGGTATAGAGTGTAGAGTGCAGGGTATAGAGTGTAGGGTATAGAGTGTATGGTATAGAGTGTATGGTATAGATTGTAGGGTATAGAGTGTAGGGTATAGAGTGTAGAGTGTAGGGTATAGAGTGTAGAGTGTAGGGTATAGAGTGTAGGGTATAGAGTGTAGAGTGTAGGGTATAGAGTGTAGGGTATAGAGTGTAGAGTGTATGGTATAGAGTGCAGGGGATATAGTGTAGAGTGTGAGGTATAGAGTGTAGGGTACAGAGTGTATGGTATAGAGTGTAGGGTATAGAGTGTAGGGTACAGAGTGTAGGGTATAGAGTGTAGAGTGTAGGGTATAGAGTGTAGGGTATAGAGTGTAGAGTGTAGGATATAGAGTGTAGGGTATAGAGTGTAGAGTGTGTGTTATAGAGTGCAGGGGATAGAGTGTAGAGTGTGAGGTATAGAGTGTAGGGTATAGAGTGTATGGTATAGAGTGTATGGTATAGATTGTAGGGTATAGAGTGTAGGGTATAGAGTGTAGAGTGTAGGGTATAGAGTGTAGAGTGTAGGGTATAGAGTGTATGGTATAGAGTGTATGGTATAGATTGTAGGGTTTAGAGTGTAGGGTATAGAGTGTAGAGTGTAGGGTATAGAGTGTAGAGTGTAGGGTATAGAGTGTAGGGTATAGAGTGTAGAGTGTAGGGTATAGAGTGTAGAGTATAGAGTGTAGAGTGTATGGTATAGAGTGCAGGGGATAGAGTGTAGAGTGTAGGGTATAGAGTGTAGGGTTTAGAGAGTAGGGTATAGAGTGTAGAGTGTAGGGTATAGAGTGTAGAGTGTAGGGTATAGAGTGTAGGGTATAGTGTGTAGAGTGTAGGGTATAGAGTGTAGTGTTTAGAGAGTTGGGTATAGAGTGTAGAGTGTAGGTTATAGAGTATAGAGTGTAGGGTATAGAGTGTAGGGTATAGAGTGTAGAGTGTAGGATATAAAGTGTAGAGAGTAGGGTGTAGAGTGTAGGGTATAGAGGGTAGGTTATAGAGTGTAGGGTATAGATTGTAGATTGTAGGGTGTAGAGTGTAGGGTATAGAGTGTAAGGTATAGAGTGTAGGGTATAAAGTGTATGTTATAGAGTGTAGGTTATAGAGTGTAGAGTGTAGGGTATAGAGTGTACGGTATAGAGTGTAGGGTATAGAGTGTTTGGTACAGAGTGTAGGGTAAAGAGTGTAGAGTGTAGGGTATAGAGTGTTTGGTACAGAGTGTAGGGTAAAGAGTGTAGAGTGTAGGGTATAGAGTGTAGAGTGTAGGGTATAGAGTGTAGGGTATAGTGTGTAGAGTGTAGGGTATAGAGTGTAGTGTTTAGAGAGTTGGGTATAGAGTGTAGAGTGTAGGTTATAGAGTATAGAGTGTAGGGTATAGAGTGTAGGGTATAGAGTGTAGAGTGTAGGGTATAAAGTGTAGAGAGTAGGGTGTAGAGTGTAGGGTATAGAGGGTAGGTTATAGAGTGTAGGGTATAGATTGTAGATTGTAGGGTGTAGAGTGTAGGGTATAGAGTGTAAGGTATAGAGTGTAGGGTATAAAGTGTATGTTATAGAGTGTAGGGTATAGAGTGTAGAGTGTAGGGTATAGAGTGTACGGTATAGAGTCTAGGGTATAGAGTGTTTGGTACAGAGTGTAGGGTAAAGAGTGTAGAGTGTAGGGTATAGAGTGTAGGGTATAGAGTGTAGGGTAAAGAGTGTATGGTATAGAGTGTAGAGTGTAGGGTATAGAGTGTATAGTGTAGGGTATAGAGTGTAGGGTATAGAGTGTATGGTATAGAGTGTAGGGAATAGAGTGTAGGCTATAGAGTGTATGATATAGAGTGTAGGGTATAGAGTGTATGGTATAGAGTGTAGGGTATAGAGTGTAGGGTATAGAGTGTAGGGTATAGAGTGTATAGTATAGAGTGTATGGTATAGATTGTAGGGTATAGAGTGTAGGGTATAGAGTGTAGAGTGTAGGGTATAGAGTGTAGAGTGTAGGGTATAGAGTGTAGGGTATAGAGTGTAGGGTATAGAGTGTAGGGTATAGAGTGTAGAGTGTATGGTATAGAGTGCAGGGGATAGAGTGTAGAGTGTGAGGTATAGAGTGTAGGGTATAGAGTGTATGGTATAGCGTGTATGGTAAAGATTGTAGGGTATAGAGTGTAGGGTATAGAGTGTAGAGTGTAGGGTATAGAGTGTAGAGTGTAGGGTATAGAGTGTAGGGTATAGAGTGTATGGTATAGAGTGTATGGTATAGATTGTAGGGTATAGAGTGTAGGGTATAGAGTGTAGAGTGTAGGGTACAGAGTGTAGGGTATAGAGTGTAGAGTGTAGGGTATAGAGTATATGGTATAGAGTGCAGGGGATATAGTGTAGAGTGTGAGGTATAGAGTGTAGGGTACAGAGTGTATGGTATAGAGTGTAGGGTATAGAGTGTAGGGTACAGAGTGTAGAGTGTAGGGTATAGAGTGTAGAGTGTAGGGTATAGAGTGTAGGGTATAGAGTGTAGGATATAGAGTGTAGGGTATAGAGTGTAGAGTGTGTGTTATAGAGTGCAGGGGATAGAGTGTAGAGTGTGAGGTATAGAGTGTAGGGTATAGAGTGTATGGTATAGAGTGTATGGTATAGATTGTAGGGTATAGAGTGTAGGGTATAGAGTGTAGAGTGTAGGGTATAGAGTGTAGAGTGTAGGGTATAGAGTGTATGGTATAGAGTGTATGGTATAGATTGTAGGGTATAGAGTGTAGGGTATAGAGTGTGGAGTGTAGGGTATAGAGTGTAGAGTGTAGGGTATAGAGTGTAGGGTATAGAGTGTAAGGTATAGAGTGTAGAGTGCAGGGTATAGAGTGTAGGGTATAGAGTGTATGGTATAGAGTGTATGGTATAGATTGTAGGGTATAGAGTGTAGGGTATAGAGTGTAGAGTGTAGGGTATAGAGTGTAGAGTGTAGGGTATAGAGTGTAGGGTATACTGTGTAGAGTGTAGGGTATAGAGTGTAAGGTATAGAGGGTAGGGTATAGAGTGTATGGTGTAGAGTGTAGGGTATAGTGTGTAGGGTATAGAGTGTAGGGTATAGAGTGTATGGTATAGAGTTTAGGGTATAGAGTGTAGGGTATAGAGTGTAAGCTATAAAGTGTAGGGTGTAGAGTGTAGGGTATAGAGTGTAGGGTATAGAGTGTAGAGTGTAGGGTATAGAGTGTAGGGTATAGAGTGTAGAGTGTAGGGTATAGAGTGTAGGGTTTAGAGAGTAGGGTATAGAGTGTAGAGTGTAGGGTATAGAGTGTAGAGTGTAGGGTATAGAGTGTAGGTTATAGAGTGTAGAGGGTAGGGTATAGAGTGTAGGGTTTAGAGAGTTGGGTATAGAGTGTAGAGTGTAGGGTATAGAGTATAGAGTGTAGGGTATAGAGTGTAGAGTGTAGGGTATAGAGTGTAGGGTATAGAGTGTAGAGTGTAGGGTATAGAGTGTAGTGTATAGATTGTAGGGTATAGAGTGTAGATTGTAGGGTATAGAGTGTAGGGTATAGAGTGTATGGTATAGAGTGTAGAGAGTAGGGTATAGAGTGTATAGTGTAGGGTATAGAGTGTAGGGTATAGAGTGTATGGTATAGAGTGTAGGGAATAGAGTGTAGGCTATAGAGTGTATGATATAGAGTGTAGGGTATAGAGTGTATGGTATAGAGTGTAGGGTATAGAGTGTAGGGTATAGAGTGTAGGGTATAGAGTGTATAGTATAGAGTGTATGGTATAGATTGTAGGGTATAGAGTGTAGGGTATAGAGTGTAGAGTGTAGGGTATAGAGTGTAGAGTGTAGGGTATAGAGTGTAGGGTATAGAGTGTAGGGTATAGAGTGTAGGGTATAGAGTGTAGAGTGTATGGTATAGAGTGCAGGGGATAGAGTGTAGAGTGTGAGGTATAGAGTGTAGGGTATAGAGTGTATGGTATAGCGTGTATGGTAAAGATTGTAGGGTATAGAGTGTAGGGTATAGAGTGTAGAGTGTAGGGTATAGAGTGTAGAGTGTAGGGTATAGAGTGTAGGGTATAGAGTGTATGGTATAGAGTGTATGGTATAGATTGTAGGGTATAGAGTGTAGGGTATAGAGTGTAGAGTGTAGGGTACAGAGTGTAGGGTATAGAGTGTAGAGTGTAGGGTATAGAGTATATGGTATAGAGTGCAGGGGATATAGTGTAGAGTGTGAGGTATAGAGTGTAGGGTACAGAGTGTATGGTATAGAGTGTAGGGTATAGAGTGTAGGGTACAGAGTGTAGAGTGTAGGGTATAGAGTGTAGAGTGTAGGGTATAGAGTGTAGGGTATAGAGTGTAGGATATAGAGTGTAGGGTATAGAGTGTAGAGTGTGTGTTATAGAGTGCAGGGGATAGAGTGTAGAGTGTGAGGTATAGAGTGTAGGGTATAGAGTGTATGGTATAGAGTGTATGGTATAGATTGTAGGGTATAGAGTGTAGGGTATAGAGTGTAGAGTGTAGGGTATAGAGTGTAGAGTGTAGGGTATAGAGTGTATGGTATAGAGTGTATGGTATAGATTGTAGGGTATAGAGTGTAGGGTATAGAGTGTGGAGTGTAGGGTATAGAGTGTAGAGTGTAGGGTATAGAGTGTAGGGTATAGAGTGTAAGGTATAGAGTGTAGAGTGCAGGGTATAGAGTGTAGGGTATAGAGTGTATGGTATAGAGTGTATGGTATAGATTGTAGGGTATAGAGTGTAGGGTATAGAGTGTAGAGTGTAGGGTATAGAGTGTAGAGTGTAGGGTATAGAGTGTAGGGTATAGAGTGTAGAGTGTAGGGTATAGAGTGTAGGGTATAGAGTGTAGAGTGTATGGTATAGAGTGCAGGGGATATAGTGTAGAGTGTGAGGTATAGAGTGTAGGGTACAGAGTGTATGGTATAGAGTGTAGGGTATAGAGTGTAGGGTACAGAGTGTAGGGTATAGAGTGTAGAGTGTAGGGTATAGAGTGTAGGGTATAGAGTGTAGAGTGTAGGATATAGAGTGTAGGGTATAGAGTGTAGAGTGTGTGTTATAGAGTGCAGGGGATAGAGTGTAGAGTGTGAGGTATAGAGTGTAGGGTATAGAGTGTATGGTAGAGAGTGTATGGTATAGATTGTAGGGTATAGAGTGTAGGGTATAGAGTGTAGAGTGTAGGGTATAGAGTGTGGAGTGTAGGGTATAGAGTGTATGGTATAGAGTGTATGGTATAGATTGTAGGGTTTAGAGTGTAGGGTATAGAGTGTAGAGTGTAGGGTATAGAGTGTAGAGTGTAGGGTATAGAGTGTAGGGTATAGAGTGTAGAGTGTAGGGTATAGAGTGTAGAGTATAGAGTGTAGAGTGTATGGTATAGAGTGCAGGGGATAGAGTGTAGAGTGTAGGGTATAGAGTGTAGGGTTTAGAGAGTAGGGTATAGAGTGTAGAGTGTAGGGTATAGAGTGTAGAGTGTAGGGTATAGAGTGTAGGGTATAGTGTGTAGAGTGTAGGGTATAGAGTGTAGTGTTTAGAGAGTTGGGTATAGAGTGTAGAGTGTAGGTTATAGAGTATAGAGTGTAGGGTATAGAGTGTAGGGTATAGAGTGTAGAGTGTAGGATATAAAGTGTAGAGAGTAGGGTGTAGAGTGTAGGGTATAGAGGGTAGGTTATAGAGTGTAGGGTATAGATTGTAGATTGTAGGGTGTAGAGTGTAGGGTATAGAGTGTAAGGTATAGAGTGTAGGGTATAAAGTGTATGTTATAGAGTGTAGGTTATAGAGTGTAGAGTGTAGGGTATAGAGTGTACGGTATAGAGTGTAGGGTATAGAGTGTTTGGTACAGAGTGTAGGGTAAAGAGTGTAGAGTGTAGGGTATAGAGTGTTTGGTACAGAGTGTAGGGTAAAGAGTGTAGAGTGTAGGGTATAGAGTGTAGAGTGTAGGGTATAGAGTGTAGGGTATAGTGTGTAGAGTGTAGGGTATAGAGTGTAGTGTTTAGAGAGTTGGGTATAGAGTGTAGAGTGTAGGTTATAGAGTATAGAGTGTAGGGTATAGAGTGTAGGGTATAGAGTGTAGAGTGTAGGGTATAAAGTGTAGAGAGTAGGGTGTAGAGTGTAGGGTATAGAGGGTAGGTTATAGAGTGTAGGGTATAGATTGTAGATTGTAGGGTGTAGAGTGTAGGGTATAGAGTGTAAGGTATAGAGTGTAGGGTATAAAGTGTATGTTATAGAGTGTAGGGTATAGAGTGTAGAGTGTAGGGTATAGAGTGTACGGTATAGAGTCTAGGGTATAGAGTGTTTGGTACAGAGTGTAGGGTAAAGAGTGTAGAGTGTAGGGTATAGAGTGTAGGGTATAGAGTGTAGGGTAAAGAGTGTATGGTATAGAGTGTAGAGTGTAGGGTATAGAGTGTATAGTGTAGGGTATAGAGTGTAGGGTATAGAGTGTATGGTATAGAGTGTAGGGAATAGAGTGCAGGCTATAGAGTGTATGATATAGAGTGTAGGGTATAGAGTGTAGGGTATATAGTGTAGGGTATAGAGTGTAGGGTATAGAGTGTATGGTATAGAGTGTATGGTATAGATTGTAGGGTATAGAGTGTAGGGTATAGAGTGTAGAGTGTAGGGTATAGAGTGTAGGGTATAGAGTGTAGAGTGTAGGGTATAGAGTGTAGGGTATAGAGTGTAGAGTGTATGGTATAAAGTGCAGGGGATAGAGTGTAGAGTGTGAGGTATAGAGTGTAGGGTATAGAGTGTATGGTATAGAGTGTATGGTATAGATTGTAGGGTATAGAGTGTAGGGTATAGAGTGTAGAGTGTAGGGAATAGAGTGTAGAGTGTAGGGTATAGAGTGTAGGGTATAGAGTGTAGGGTATAGAGTGTAGAGTGTAGGGTATAGAGTGTAGGGTATAGAGTGTATGGAATAGAGTGTAGGGTATAGAGTGTAGAGTGTAGGGTATAGAGTGTAGGGTATAGAGCGTAGGGTATAGAGTGTAGGGTATAGAGTGTAGGGTATAGAGTGTAGAGTGTAGGGTATAGAGTGTATGGTATAGAGTGTAGGGTGTAGAGTGTAGGGTATAGAGTGTAGGGTATAGAGTGTAGGGTATAGAGTGTAGAGTGTAGGGTATAGAGTGTAGGGTATAGAGTGTAGAGTGTAGGGTATAGAGTGTAGGGTATAGAGTGTATGGAATAGAGTGTAGGGTATAGAGTGTAGAGTGTAGGGTATAGAGTGTAGGGTATAGAGCGTAGGGTGTAGGGTATAGAGTGTAGGGTATAGAGTGTAGGGTATAGAGTGTAGAGTGTAGGGTATAGAGTGTATGGTATAGAGTGTAGGGTGTAGAGTGTAGGGTATAGAGTGTAGAGTGTAGGGTATAGAGTGTAGAGTGTAGGGTATAGAGTGTAGGTTATAGAGTGTAGAGTGTAGGGTATAGAAAGTAGGGTATAGAGTGTAAAGTGTATGGTATAGAGTGTAGGGGATAGAGTGTATGGTGTAGAGTGTATGGTATAGAGTGTAGGGTAGAGAATGTAGGGTATAGAGTGTAGAGTGTAGGGTATATAGTGTAGGGTGTAGAGTGTAGAGTATAGAGTGTAGAGTGTATGGTATAGAGTGTAGGGGATAGAGTGTATGGTATAGAGTGTATGGTATAGAGTGTATGGTATAGATTGTAAGGTATAGAGTGTAGGGTATCGAGTGTAGAGTGTAGGGTATAGAGTGTAGAGTGTAGGGTATAGAGTGTATGGTATAGAGTGTAGGGTATAGAGTGTAGGGTATAAAGTGTAGAGTGTAGGGTATAGAGTGTAGGGTATAGAATGTAGGGTATAGAGTGTAGGGTATAGAGTGTAGAGTGTAGGGTATAGAGTGTAGGGTATAGAGTGTATGGTATAGAGTGTAGGGAATAGAGTGTAGGCTATAGAGTGTATGATATAGAGTGTAGGGTATAGAGTGTATGGTATAGAGTGTAGGGTATAGAGTGTAGGGTATAGAGTGTAGGGTATAGAGTGTATGGTATAGAGTGTATGGTATAGATTGTAGGGTATAGAGTGTAGGGTATAGAGTGTAGAGTGTAGGGTTGTTAAAAATCGTTATTGCGCAAAAATATCTAATCAAGACTTAACCAGGTGCGTTATTCTTAAAAGAAAAATGTCATGATATTCTGACGAAAGTATAGTGGTTTATTGAGTTATCCACCATCGCAGCAAAAACATAAAAGGTAGATGAAACAATTACAAACAGAGTGTCCATGTGTAGATATCAGCGCTTCTCCTGTTACTCATCTTTCCAGGGTCCTGAATGGTAGAAGTCATCTGTCTGTGTGAAAGTCTGAAGTCATCATGGCATGGAGTAGCTAACAGCTGTTGTTCCTCGTGTCTTGTCCCATGTCCATGGAGAATGATGGTGAAGGAAGGGAGGTGACCGTCCCACGTGACAAAAAGCCCCCCACCCCCTCCTAAGAGACGTTTATATATGGTTTCTACAGATCACATGTTCTCTGTATATGGAGTTAACTTATACTCTGAGCTACATACACAGAAATAGCTTTTGATAGTGTCAGCAAGAAGCAATGTGCTCAGTACAGAATAAAATTAAGAATAATTAATATTTAACAATTCCCCCTTTTGAGGGTGACAGACATTGATTGGAACCCTCAAATTAAAATATTAATAAAATCTACTTTCTTCTTTGGCAAAATGATGTAATAAATAATATTATTAATAATAATATCGTTATATGTTCTCAATAATATAATGATATGTAAATTCATGTTATGGTAATTCATGTTATGGTAAGCCGTGACTAATATTCATATAAAATATATATTATACTTCCCTATATCTACTTGAAGCATCTCAGGTGTGATGTCATCTGGTCTTCATCTTGGTTCTTCTTCTTGGTTCTTTCAAACAATCTTTAATATGTCTTTTGCAATAGATGATAGCATGTAGATATGTAGAGACCGTGTGTCATGTGTCAATCAAAGTCCATAAATTCAAATGTTGATAAGAAAACAAAGTTCATAGATGAAATGTCGCTTTAATATCTGTGTAGTGTCACCTTTAGAGACCTGGACTTACATTGGCTCGCCTTGGAAATCATCTGGAATCCTCATATCGTCCGCACTGGTCTTGGGACAGGTGTGACGTCAGCACAGCAAGGGTTACATTGACTCTTCCTTGCCAAACATAGCACCATAACCAGTCCTTAGTGCACAGGACACATGTCAGGGTTGTAGCGTCCTGACAATTACCTGAGTGTTCACCAGCTTTCATGGAAGTCTTATAGGTGATAGGAAACCACTGGATCGTGATAAGAACGTAATAACACAGTTCATCTTTGATACTGTACTCAGTTGTCAGTGATGGATGCTGTAGTTGTGAATGGTGACATGAATTGTATTTGACACAGTCTATTATTACTCAGAAATCATAGCATTGTTACCTTGTGGAACTTCTGGATAACGGCTTTTCTTCTTGCAATTTTTAAGAATCAATTGAATTTAGAAAAATGTAAAGTCTTTATTAACGTATCTCCGGTATCTTGATTGAAGTCTTCATTCCCTATTCTATACCAAATCTGGTTCTTTTCCCTAACTTATAACATCACAGCGTACCATAGCAATCAATAATATCCATATAATTATTAAATTATATTAATATGAAATTTATATTTAGAAAATAAAATAATAATAATAATAACAATAAATGATATATTATTTACCATATTCTTCATGTGATTGGACATTTTTATGTCGTAGGTGTAATTTCTTCTTGAACCCATAGATGTCAGTGTGTCTTTTATGTAACAAGTGCTGATATTTATTATTAAAACTTTATTAATTTATGTTCAGTAAACCAATAATATGTAAGTATGTATAGCCATGAACCAAAATAAGAATATATATATGAATAAATGAATGAATGAGTGAAAGAATTGTTGTATTTAACTCAGGAATTGAAACATTTCTTATATAATGAAACCATATGATCACTATATTTGATAAAGCAATATGCTTGTAGACATTACTCTATTAAATATTGATTTTTCCTTGATGAAAAATAAGAATGAAAAATAAAAATTGAAAGAAAAGTGGAAAAAAAATGAAAAATAAAAATGAGAATAAAAAATAAAAATAAGGCCTTTTTATGTTGATGACAAATGCTGATATTATGTTTCAGTAACACACTCCCTTAATACTTTCCTCATGTAGATGTTGTCATAACCTTGGATCACCAAAATATTGAAATTATGCAGCTTTGCATATAATACCCTTCATTAGAGAAAAAAATGACTTTTATAATATGTATTGTTATTATACCCAATAATACCTTATTAATATTTCTTCTTTATTAAAATGTGTGAAGAAGAGGTATTGATGAAATGTGATGATGTGATCAGGATCAAAAACACATTTCCCCCTTAATATCAAAAAATATTATTTTATGAAAAAATTAATTTGTAAAAACCCAAGTGAAAAATCATTATTTTTAGAACTGTCATATCAGCTTGTGCCATATATTTGTTTGAAGATGTGTACTTATCTATGTAACTATAAAAAAAAAAAACACTAAATATCATAAAATTATAATTTGGAAAAATTATTCTAAATGTAGGTTTTCTAGAAAAATCATATTGATGTATTATTGTACTTATTAAATAATAATCACCAAAGAAATATATGTTGCATAATAATATTTAAATATATCTTAATATTCTAATAATTTAACTGAATCCTATTATTATTATTTTTTTTTAAACACACAGTTGTTGGGTTTTTTTTCTGACATACCATAAATCATGAGGCCTCAGTCAAACTGTGCATACACATTCCACATTCCACATTCCACATTCCACATACCACGCTCTGGTCACTCTTACATCACATCTCATGTCAAATTCACTCAGCAGCTGCTCATATGTTCTCTCACCTGTCACATGTGACTCACATAGAGGTTCACAATACATTTCACATACAAAGAATAAAAAACATGTATATTAACCCAAAATATTGTTTAACAGTATCAGTATGTTTTAAACTATAGAAAGGACTGGACTCATTTACAAGAAACTTGAGTTGAATGTTCTAACGCTATTTCGGTACAAGCCTGTAACTAAGACCCTTTGAATGTAAGGCTGAGAAAAATTCCTAAAACTAAAAAAAAACAAGGCTATATGATATTCCTTAACTCACAGCTGTCACGTCATGCACCATGCAGTGGGAGGAAAAAAAAAAACACGTTTTAGATTATTACAGAAATAAAATTTACATGTAGTACACACATTTTTAGGTTGTTAGATATATTATTTATTTTAAAGTGTTAAATATATAAAAATCATGCAGTTAATATAACTTCCTGTGTGAATAAGACATAAATTCATGAAACAGGTATTTTTTGTTCAATCCTCGCTTTGAAAGTAAAATTCTAAGGGAAATGAAAGATAAAGGTTAATTTCATATTTATTTCAAAACAAAATAATTTAAATATCTTATACATATGTATATATTTAATAAATGTATTTAATTGTAATTCTAAATATTTTTTACTGGAGTATATTTTAATTATTTCACTATATATATAAAAATGCAGTTAATATAATCTCTACTTATACAAATATGCTACAGTATTTACTGTATACTATATTAATATATGTAACTGCAGAATTATATTGAAATAGAATAATTACATTAATAAATAATACATTGTATACCTCATCATATAATATAATTAATTTTTAGCCAATTCCTATCCCAAAATTTGGCTGTTTGTCGATAATCTGCTGAAATGCTAAATTTAGTAAGGTCAGTTTTAACCCTATGGACTCTTTGAAGAACTGCTGTGATAATGGAGTGTTCAGCTGAGCTCCCCCTGGGATACTCACCTGCTTCCGTCTGTCAGTTTCCGCCATCTTTAGAGACAGATCTGAGCCTTCAGATTTTAAATCTTTCAGAGAAATTTCTTTAATAGACTCCTGAATCTTTTCATACGGTTTGTAACAAATATGTAATTTTCTTCGTACTTCATAGATTTGATTTTGGATCAGATTTGAAGATTTTGATTTTGGCTTTTGATAAGATTGAATTCTGACTGGTTTCAAAAACTTAGTAAAATGTGTTTTCCTTTCAAGATTCTCGTGTTTTCTAGAAAAATCAAGGGATTGGGCGCATTCGTATAAAGAATTTTTCTGTGTAGCAATTATACGAGATACAGGATTTAAGAATTTAAACTTGTTTACAAAACAATTTATCATGGATTGTTGATTCAAATTCGTACAGACCAATTTATAAGTCCTTTCAAAAATGGACATGAATGTAAAAGTACATTCTTTCTGGCCAATCTTCAATTTTAGAAGAATATCAAGATCTGGATAATTTTCTTTCAATCCACAGAAAATCAAAATTCTTAATCTTTCTACATCAGTCATATTTTCATACTCCTCATTCTGCATTTCTAATGAATATCTTCTCATAAAAGTTACTGGCAGCCAAATTTTAAACAAATTATTTTTCTCCTGATTAGTCAAATCAAACTTATCAGCAAAACTTTCAAATATCTCTGAATTTCTGCACACATGGATTTTGTCATCATATGCAGGAATGGTTTTGCATAATTTTAGCAGGATTTTCCTAGATTTAAGTTGGAGTTGGGCCTCTGAGTCGTCTATTTTTAGTGGCCCTTGTACATCTGTCCCTCGTAGATCATCTTTGTCAATTGTCATGTCTCCTTCACTTCCTCCATCTTGTTTTTCATCTTGTGTCACAAAGTCAATGTCACTTTGGGTGGTCATCGTCATTACAGATACGTGCGTCACATCTTTCTCACTCTTCTCATTACAGTCAATCTTGGGAACATCATTAGTTTCCTTAGAAATTCTTTCTACACTGTCTTTTTTGGACTTCTCTGTCACAAACTCGTTAAATACATAAACCATATGTAAGATATTTTTAAGTTGCTCTTTTTCTTTTTTCTTAGACATTAGCTTACAATCTAAATTCAAATTCGCGGTTCTGCATTCTGAAAATAAATTAGACCAAAATATTTCTAAGCTAGATCCGTACAAACTTACAAAGTCTATCTGACTTGATTTAGCATATGAATTTATCAAATCCATTTGTCTTACCTTGAAATCTCAGCTTGTAGTTCCTTTGCTTTTACAACGCTGGGCTCTGGACTTCAGCACGGCTATTTTTAGCACGTCTGTTCTTCAGCACTACCAGTGCTTGCTGTCAATCCGTACAACACCTGTTAGTCTCCGTCATTCGTAGGTTCTTGTGAGATCTTTGTGACTTGTAGTTTTGAAGTGGAATTCCTGAATACTTGCACAATCTAGCGGAACTGTTCTGTCTTCCCCCGTGTGCAAGAAGAAGGAAATTCACGCAAAAATAGCACAAAAAAATCAAAACTGGCTGGCTAGGCCAAATGTTAAAAATCGTTATTGCGCAAAAATATCTAATCAAGACTTAACCAGGTGCGTTATTCTTAAAAGAAAAATGTCATGATATTCTGACGAAAGTATAGTGGTTTATTGAGTTATCCACCATCGCAGCAAAAACATAAAAGGTAGATGAAACAATTACAAACAGAGTGTCCATGTGTAGATATCAGCGCTTCTCCTGTTACTCATCTTTCCAGGGTCCTGAATGGTAGAAGTCATCTGTCTGTGTGAAAGTCTGAAGTCATCATGGCATGGAGTAGCTAACAGCTGTTGTTCCTCGTGTCTTGTCCCATGTCCATGGAGAATGATGGTGAAGGAAGGGAGGTGACCGTCCCACGTGACAAAAAGCCCCCCACCCCCTCCTAAGAGACGTTTATATATGGTTTCTACAGATCACATGTTCTCTGTATATGGAGTTAACTTATACTCTGAGCTACATACACAGAAATAGCTTTTGATAGTGTCAGCAAGAAGCAATGTGCTCAGTACAGAATAAAATTAAGAATAATTAATATTTAACAAGGGTATAGAGTGTAGAGTGTAGGGTATAGAGTGTAGGGTATAGAGTGTAGAGTGTAGGGTATAGAGTGTAGGGTATAGAGTGTAGAGTGTATGGTATAGAGTGCAGGGGATAGAGTGTAGAGTGTGAGGTATAGAGTGTAGGGTATAGAGTGTATGGTATAGCGTGTATGGTATAGATTGTAGGGTATAGAGTGTAGGGTATAGAGCGTAGAGTGTAGGGTATAGAGTGTAGAGTGTAGGGTATAGAGTGTAGGGTATAGAGTGTAGGGTATAGAGTGTAGAGTGTAGGGTATAGAGTGTATGGTATAGAGTGTATGGTATAGATTGTAGGGTATAGAGTGTAGAGTGTAGGGTATAGAGTGTAGGGTATAGAGTGTAGAGTGTAGGGTATAGAGTGTAGGGTATAGAGTGTAGAGTGTATGGTATAGAGTGCAGGGGATATAGTGTAGAGTGTGAGGTATAGAGTGTAGGGTACAGAGTGTATGGTATAGAGTGTAGGGTATAGAGTGTAGGGTACAGAGTGTAGAGTGTAGGGTATAGAGTGTAGAGTGTAGGGTATAGAGTGTAGGGTATAGTGTGTAGAGTGTAGGATATAGAGTGTAGGGTATAGAGTGTAGAGTGTGTGTTATAGAGTGCAGGGGATAGAGTGTAGAGTGTGAGGTATAGAGTGTAGGGTATAGAGTGTATGGTATAGAGTGTATGGTATAGATTGTAGGGTATAGAGTGTAGGGTATAGAGTGTAGAGTGTAGGGTATAGAGTGTAGAGTGTAGGGTATAGAGTGTATGGTATAGAGTGTATGGTATAGATTGTAGGGTATAGAGTGTAGGGTATAGAGTGTAGAGTGTAGGGTATAGAGTGTAGAGTGTAGGGTATAGAGTGTAGGGTATAGAGTGTATGGAATAGAGTGTAGGGTATAGAGTGTAGAGTGTAGGGTATAGAGTGTAGGGTATAGAGCGTAGGGTGTAAGGTATAGAGTGTAGGGTATAGAGTGTAGGGTATAGAGTGTATGGTATAGAGTGTAGGGTGTAGAGTGTAGGGTATAGAGTGTAGAGTGTAGGGTATAGAGTGTAGAGTGTAGGGTATAGAGTGTAGGGTATAGAGTGTAGAATGTAGGGTATAGAAAGTAGGGTATAGAGTGTAAAGTGTATGGTATAGAGTGTAGGGGATAGAGTGTATGGTATAGAGTGTATGGTATAGAGTGTAGGGTAGAGAATGTAGGGTATAGAGTGTAGAGTGTAGGGTATATAGTGTAGGGTGTAGAGTGTAGGGTATAGAGTGTAGAGTGTATGGTATAGAGTGTAGGGGATAGAGTGTATGGTATAGAGTGTATGGTATAGAGTGTAGGGTATAGATTGTAGGGTATAGAGTGTAGGGTATCGAGTGTAGAGTGTAGGGTATAGAGTGTAGAGTGTAGGGTATAGAGTGTAGGGTATAGAGTGTTGGGTGTTGAGTGTAGGGTATAGAGTGTAGGGTATAGGGTGTAGGGTATAGAGTGTAGGGTGTAGAGTGTAGGGTATAGAGTGTAGGGTATAGAGTGTAGGGTATAGAGTGTAGGGTATAGCGTGTAGGGTATAGAGTGAAGGGTATAGAGTGTAGGGTATAGAGTGTAGGGTATAAAGTGTAGAGTGTAGGGTGCAGAGTGTAGAGTGTAGGGTATAGAGTGGAGGGTATAGAGTGTAGGGTATAGAGTGTAGGGTATAAAGTGTAGAGTGTAGGGTATAGAGTGTAGGGTATAGAGTGTAGGGTATAGAGTGTAGGGTATAGAGTGTATGGTATAGAGTGTAGGGTATAGAGTGTAGGGTATAAAGTGTAGAGTGTAGGGTATAGAGTGTAGGGTATAGAGTGTAGGGTATAGAGGGTAGGTTATAGAGTGTAGGGTATAGATTGTAGATTGTAGGGTGTAGAGTGTAGGGTATAGAGTGTAAGGTATAGAGTGTAGGGTATAAAGTGTATGTTATAGAGTGTAGGGTATAGAGTGTAGAGTGTAGGGTATAGAGTGTACGGTATAGAGTGTAGGGTATAGAGTGTTTGGTACAGAGTGTAGGGTAAAGAGTGTAGAGTGTAGGGTATAGCGTGTAGGGTATAGAGTGTAGGGTAAAGAGTGTATGGTATAGAGTGTAGAGTGTAGGGTATAGAGTGTATAGTGTAGGGTATAGAGTGTAGGTTATAGAGTGTATTGTATAGAGTGTAGGGAATAGAGTGTAGGCTATAGAGTGTATGATATAGAGTGTAGGGTATAGAGTGTATGGTATAGAGTGTAGGGTATAGAGTGTAGGGTATAGTGTGTATGGTATAGAGTGTATGGTATAGATTGTAGGGTATAGAGTGTAGGGTATAGAGTGTAGAGTGTAGGGTATAGAGTGTAGGGTATAGAGTGTAGAGTGTAGGGTATAGAGTGTAGGGTATAGAGTGTAGAGTGTATGGTATAAAGTGCAGGGGATAGAGTGTAGAGTGTGAGGTATAGAGTGTAGGGTATAGAGTGTATGGTATAGAGTGTATGGTATAGATTGTAGGGTATAGAGTGTAGTGTATAGAGTGTAGAGTGTAGGGTATAGAGTGTAGAGTGTAGGGTATAGAGTGTAGGGTATAGAGTGTAGGGTATAGAGTGTAGAGTGTAGGGTATAGAGTGTAGGGTATAGAGTATATGGTATAGAGTGTATGGTATAGATTGTAGGGTATAGAGTGTAGGGTATAGAGTGTAGAGTGTAGGGTATAGAGTGTAGAGTGTAGGGTATAGAGTGTAGGGTATAGAGTGTAGAGTGTAGGGTATAGAGTGTAGGGTATAGAGTGTATGGAATAGAGTGTAGGGTATAGAGTGTAGAGTGTAGTGTATAGAGTGTAGGGTATAGAGCGTAGGGTGTAGGGTATAGAGTGTAGGGTATAAAGTGCAGGGGATAGAGTGTAGAGTGTGAGGTATAGAGTGTAGGGTATAGAGTGTATGGTATAGAGTGTATGGTATAGATTGTAGGGTATAGAGTGTAGGGTATAGAGTGTAGAGTGTAGGGTATAGAGTGTAGAGTGTAGGGTATAGAGTGTAGGGTATAGAGTGTAGGGTATAGAGTGTAGAGTGTAGGGTATAGAGTGTAGGGTATAGAGTGTATGGTATAGAGTGTATGGTATAGATTGTAGGGTATAGAGTGTAGGGTATAGAGTGTAGAGTGTAGGGTATAGAGTGTAGAGTGTAGGGTATAGAGTGTAGGGTATAGAGTGTAGAGTGTAGGGTATAGAGTGTAGGGTATAGAGTGTATGGAATAGAGTGTAGGGTATAGAGTGTAGAGTGTAGGGTATAGAGTGTAGGGTATAGAGCGTAGGGTGTAGGGTATAGAGTGTAGGGTATAGAGTGTAGGGTATAGAGTGTAGAGTGTAGGGTATAGAGTGTAGGGTATAGAGTGTATGGAATAGAGTGTAGGGTATAGAGTGTAGAGTGTAGTGTATAGAGTGTAGGGTATAGAGCGTAGGGTGTAGGGTATAGAGTGTAGGGTATAAAGTGCAGGGGATAGAGTGTAGAGTGTGAGGTATAGAGTGTAGGGTATGGAGTGTATGGTATAGAGTGTATGGTATAGATTGTAGGGTATAGAGTGTAGGGTATAGAGTGTAGAGTGTAGGGTATAGAGTGTAGAGTGTAGGGTATAGAGTGTAGGGTATAGAGTGTAGAGTGTAGGGTATAGAGTGTAGGGTATAGAGTGTATGGAATAGAGTGTAGGGTATAGATTGTAGGGTATAGAGTGTAGGGTATAGAGTGTAGAGTGTAGGGTATAGAGTGTAGAGTGTAGGGTATAGAGTGTAGGGTATAGAGTGTAGGGTATAGAGTGTAGAGTGTAGGGTATAGAGTGTAGGGTATAGAGTGTATGGTATAGAGTGTATGGTATAGATTGTAGGGTATAGAGTGTAGGGTATAGAGTGTAGAGTGTAGGGTATAGAGTGTAGAGTGTAGGGTATAGAGTGTAGGGTATAGAGTGTAGAGTGTAGGGTATAGAGTGTAGGGTATAGAGTGTATGGAATAGAGTGTAGGGTATAGAGTGTAGAGTGTAGGGTATAGAGTGTAGGGTATAGAGCGTAGGGTGTAGGGTATAGAGTGTAGGGTATAGAGTGTAGGGTATAGAGTGTAGAGTGTAGGGTATAGAGTGTATGGTATAGAGTGTAGGGTGCAGAGTGTAGGGTATAGAGTGTAGAGTGTAGGGTATAGAGTGTAGAGTGTAGGGTATAGAGTGTAGGGTATAGAGTGTAGAGTGTAGGGTATAGAAAGTAGGGTATAGAGTGTAAAGTGTATGGTATAGAGTGTAGGGGATAGAGTGTATGGTATAGAGTGTATGGTATAGAGTGTAGGGTAGAGAATGTAGGGTATAGAGTGTAGAGTGTAGGGTATATAGTGTAGGGTGTAGAGTGTAGGGTATAGAGTGTAGAGTGTATGGTATAGAGTGTAGGGGATAGAGTGTATAGTATAGAGTGTATGGTATAGAGTGTATGGTATAGATTGTAGGGTATAGAGTGTAGGGTATCGAGTGTAGAGTGTAGGGTATAGAGTGTAGAGTGTAGAGTATAGAGTGTAGGGTATAGAGTGTAGGGTATAGAGTGTAGGGTATAGAGTGTAGGGTGTTGAGTGTAGGGTATAGAGTGTAGGGTATAGGGTGTAGGGTATAGAGTGTAGGGTGTAGAGTGTAGGGTATAGAGTGTAGGGTATAGAGTGTAGGGTATAGAGTGTAGGGTATAGCGTGTAGAGTGTATGGTATAAAGTGCAGGGGATAGAGTGAAGAGTGTGAGGTATAGAGTGTAGGGTATAGAGTGTATGGTATAGAGTGTATGGTATAGATTGTAGGGTATAGAGTGTAGGGTATAGAGTGTAGAGTGTAGGGTATAGAGTGTAGAGTGTAGGGTATAGAGTGTAGGGTATAGAGTGTAGGGTATAGAGTGTAGAGTGTAGGGTATAGAGTGTAGGGTATAGAGTGTATGGTATAGAGTGTATGGTATAGATTGTAGGGTATAGAGTGTAGGGTATAGAGTGTAGAGTGTAGGGTATAGAGTGTAGAGTGTAGGGTATAGAGTGTAGGGTATAGAGGGTAGAGTGTAGGGTATAGAGTGTAGGGTATAGAGTGTATGGAATAGAGTGTAGGGTATAGAGTGTAGGGTATAGAGCGTAGGGTGTAGGGTATAGAGTGTAGGGTATAGAGTGTAGGGTATAGAGTGTAGAGTGTAGGGTATAGAGTGTATGGTATAGAGTGTAGGGTGTAGAGTGTAGGGTATAGAGTGTAGAGTGTAGGGTATAGAGTGTAGAGTGTAGGGTATAGAGTGTAGGGTATAGAGTGTAGAGTTTAGGGTATAGAAAGTAGGGTATAGAGTGTAAAGTGTATGGTATAGAGTGTAGGGGATAGAGTGTATGGTATAGAGTGTATGGTATTGAGTGTAGGGTAGAGAATGTAGGGTATAGAGTGTAGAGTGTAGGGTATATAGTGTAGGGTGTAGAGTGTAGGGTATAGAGTGTAGAGTGTATGGTATAGAGTGTAGGGGATAGAGTGTATGGTATAGAGTGTATGGTATAGAGTGTATGGTATAGATTGTAGGGTATAGAGTGTAGGGTATCGAGTGTAGAGTGTAGGGTATAGAGTGTAGAGTGTAGGGTATAGAGTGTAGGGTATAGAGTGTAGGGTATAGAGTGTAGGGTATAGAGTGTAGGGTGTTGAGTGTAGGGTATAGAGTGTAGGGTATAGGGTGTAGGGTATAGAGTGTAGGGTGTAGAGTGTAGGGTATAGAGTGTAGGGTATAGAGTGTAGGGTATAGAGTGTAGGGTATAGCGTGTAGGGTATAGAGTGAAGGGTATAGAGTGTAGGGTATAGAGTGTAGGGTATAAAGTGTAGAGTGTAGGGTGTAGAGTGGAGGGTATAGAGTGGAGGGTATAGAGTGTAGGGTATAGAGTGTAGGGTATAAAGTGTAGAGTGTAGGGTATAGAGTGTAGGGTATAGAGTGTAGGGTATAGAGTGTAGAGTGTAGGGTATAGAGTGTAGGGTATAGAGTGTAGGGTAGAGAATGTAGGGTATAGAGTGTAGAGTGTAGGGTATATAGTGTAGGGTGTAGAGTGTAGGGTATAGAGTGTAGAGTGTATGGTATAGAGTGTAGGGGATAGAGTGTATGGTATAGAGTGTATGGTATAGAGTGTATGGCATAGATTGTAGGGTATAGAGTGTAGGGTATCGAGTGTAGAGTGTAGGGTATAGAGTGAAGAGTGTAGGGTATAGAGTGTAGGGTATAGAGTGTAGGGTATAGAGTGTAGGGTATAGAGTGTAGAGTGTTGAGTGTAGGGTATAGAGTGTAGGGTATAGGGTGTAGGGTATAGAGTGTAGGGTGTAGAGTGTAGGGTATAGAGTGTAGGGTATAGAGTGTAGAGTATAGCGTGTAGGGTATAGAGTGAAGGGTATAGAGTGTAGGGTATAGAGTGTAGGGTATAAAGTGTAGAGTGTAGGGTGTAGAGTGTAGAGTGTAGGGTATAGAGTGGAGGGTATAGAGTGTAGGGTATAAAGTGTAGAGTGTAGGGTATAGAGTGTAGGGTATAGAGTGTATGGTATAGAGTGTATGGTATAGATTGTAGGGTATAGAGTGTAGGGTATAGAGTGTAGAGTGTAGGGTATAGAGTGTAGAGTGTAGGGTATAGAGTGTAGGGTATAGAGTGTAGGGTATAGAGTGTAGAGTGTAGGGTATAGAGTGTAGGGTATAGAGTGTATGGTATAGAGTGTATGGTATAGATTGTAGGGTATAGAGTGTAGGGTATAGAGTGTAGAGTGTAGGGTATAGAGTGTAGAGTGTAGGGTATAGAGTGTAGGGTATAGAGGGTAGAGTGTAGGGTATAGAGTGTAGGGTATAGAGTGTATGGAATAGAGTGTAGGGTATAGAGTGTAGGGTATAGAGCGTAGGGTGTAGGGTATAGAGTGTAGGGTATAGAGTGTAGGGTATAGAGTGTAGAGTGTAGGGTATAGAGTGTATGGTATAGAGTGTAGGGTGTAGAGTGTAGGGTGTAGAGTGTAGAGTGTAGGGTATAGAGTGTAGAGTGTAGGGTATAGAGTGTAGGGTATAGAGTGTAGAGTTTAGGGTATAGAAAGTAGGGTATAGAGTGTAAAGTGTATGGTATAGAGTGTAGGGGATAGAGTGTATGGTATAGAGTGTATGGCATAGAGTGTAGGGTAGAGAATGTAGGGTATAGAGTGTAGAGTGTAGGGTATATAGTGTAGGGTGTAGAGTGTAGGGTATAGAGTGTAGAGTGTATGGTATAGAGTGTAGGGGATAGAGTGTATGGTATAGAGTGTATGGTATAGAGTGTAGGGTATAGATTGTAGGGTATAGAGTGTAGGGTATCGAGTGTAGAGTGTAGGGTATAGAGTGTAGAGTGTAGGGTATAGAGTGTAGGGTATAGAGTGTAGGGTGTTGAGTGTAGGGTATAGAGTGTAGGGTATAGGGTGTAGGGTATAGAGTGTAGGGTGTAGAGTGTAGGGTATAGAGTGTATGGTATAGAGTGTAGGGTATAGAGTGTAGGGTATAGCGTGTAGGGTATAGAGTGAAGGGTATAGAGTGTAGGGTATAGAGTGTAGGGTATAAAGTGTAGAGTGTAGGGTATAGAGTGTAGGGTATAGAGTGTAGGGTATAGAGGGTAGGTTATAGAGTGTAGGGTATAGATTGTAGATTGTAGGGTGTAGAGTGTAGGGTATAGAGTGTAAGGTATAGAGTGTAGGGTATAAAGTGTATGTTATAGAGTGTAGAGTGTAGGGTATAGAGTGTACGGTATAGAGTGTAGGGTATAGAGTGTTTGGTACAGAGTGTAGGGTAAAGAGTGTAGAGTGTAGGGTATAGCGTGTAGGGTATAGAGTGTAGGGTAAAGAGTGTATGGTATAGAGTGTAGAGTGTAGGGTATAGAGTGTATAGTGTAGGGTATAGAGTGTAGGTTATAGAGTGTATGGTATAGAGTGTAGGGAATAGAGTGTAGGCTATAGAGTGTATGATATAGAGTGTAGGGTATAGAGTGTATGGTATAGAGTGTAGGGTATAGAGTGTAGGGTATAGCGTGTATGGTATAGAGTGTATGGTATAGATTGTAGGGTATAGAGTGTAGGGTATAGAGTGTAGAGTGTAGGGTATAGAGTGTAGGGTATAGAGTGTAGAGTGTAGGGTACAGAGTGTAGGGTATAGAGTGTAGAGTGTATGGTATAAAGTGCAGGGGATAGAGTGTAGAGTGTGAGGTATAGAGTGTAGGGTATAGAGTGTATGGTATAGAGTGTATGGTATAGATTGTAGGGTATAGAGTGTAGGGTATAGAGTGTAGAGTGTAGGGTATAGAGTGTAGAGTGTAGGGTATAGAGTGTAGGGTATAGAGTGTAGGGTATAGAGTGTAGAGTGTAGGGTATAGAGTGTATGGTATAGAGTGTATGGTATAGATTGTAGGGTATAGAGTGTAGGGTATAGAGTGTAGAGTGTAGGGTATAGAGTGTAGAGTGTAGGGTATAGAGTGTAGGGTATAGAGTGTAGAGTGTAGGGTATAGAGTGTAGGGTATAGAGTGTATGGAATAAAGTGTAGGGTATAGAGTGTAGAGTGTAGTGTATAGAGTGTAGGGTATAGAGCGTAGGGTGTAGGGTATAGAGTGTAGAGTATAAAGTGCAGGGGATAGAGTGTAGAGTGTGAGGTATAGAGTGTAGGGTATAGAGTGTATGGTATAGAGTGTATGGTATAGATTGTAGGGTATAGAGTGTAGGGTATAGAGTGTAGAGTGTAGGGTATAGAGTGTAGAGTGTAGGGTATAGAGTGTAGGGTATAGAGTGTAGGGTATAGAGTGTAGAGTGTAGGGTATAGAGTGTAGGGTATAGAGTGTATGGTATAGAGTGTATGGTATAGATTGTAGGGTATGGAGTGTAGGGTATAGGGTGTAGAGTGTAGGGTATAGAGTGTAGAGTGTAGGGAATAGAGTGTAGGGTATAGAGTGTAGAGTGTAGGGTATAGAGTGTAGGGTATAGAGTGTATGGAATAGAGTGTAGGGTATAGAGTGTAGAGTGTAGGGTATAGAGTGTAGGGTATAGAGCGTAGGGTGTAGGGTATAGAGTGTAGGGTATAGAGTGTAGGGTATAGAGTGTAGAGTGTAAGGTATAGAGTGTATGGTATAGAGTGTAGGGTGTAGAGTGTAGGGTATAGAGTGTAGAGTGTAGGGTATAGAGTGTAGAGTGTAGGGTATAGAGTGTAGGGTATAGAGTGTAGAGTGTAGGGTATAGAAAGTAGGGTATAGAGTGTAAAGTGTATGGTATAGAGTGTAGGGGATAGAGTGTATGGTATAGAGTGTATGGTATAGAGTGTAGGGTAGAGAATGTAGGGTATAGAGTGTAGAGTGTAGGGTATATAGTGTAGGGTGTAGAGTGTAGGGTATAGAGTGTAGAGTGTATGGTATAGAGTGTAGGGGATAGAGTGTATGGTATAGAGTGTATGGTATAGAGTGTATGGTATAGATTGTAGGGTATAGAGTGTAGGGTATCGAGTGTAGAGTGTAGGGTATAGAGTGTAGAGTGTAGGGTATAGAGTGTAGGGTATAGAGTGTAGGGTATAGAGTGTAGGGTGTTGAGTGTAGGGTATAGAGTGTAGGGTATAGGGTGTAGGGTATAGAGTGTAGGGTGTAGAGTGTAGGGTATAGAGTGTAGGGTATAGAGTGTAGGGTATAGAGCGTAGGGTATAGCGTGTAGAGTGTATGGTATAAAGTGCAGGGGATAGAGTGTAGAGTGTGAGGTATAGAGTGTAGGGTATAGAGTGTATGGTATAGAGTGTATGGTATAGATTGTAGGGTATAGAGTGTAGGGTATAGAGTGTAGAGTGTAGGGTATAGAGTGTAGAGTGTAGGGTATAGAGTGTAGGGTATAGAGTGTAGGGTATAGAGTGTAGAGTGTAGGGTATAGAGTGTAGGGTATAGAGTGTATGGTATAGAGTGTATGGTATAGATTGTAGGGTATAGAGTGTAGGGTATAGAGTGTAGAGTGTAGGGTATAGAGTGTAGAGTGTAGGGTATAGAGTGTAGGGTATAGAGGGTAGAGTGTAGGGTATAGAGTGTAGGGTATAGAGTGTATGGAATAGAGTGTATGGTATAGAGTGTAGAGTGTAGGGTATAGAGTGTAGGGTATAGAGCGTAGGGTGTAGGGTATAGAGTGTAGGGTATAGAGTGTAGGGTATAGAGTGTAGAGTGTAGGGTATAGAGTGTATGGTATAGAGTGTAGGGTGTAGAGTGTAGGGTATAGAGTGTAGAGTGTAGGGTATAGAGTGTAGAGTGTAGGGTATAGAGTGTAGGGTATAGAGTGTAGAGTTTAGGGTATAGAAAGTAGGGTATAGAGTGTAAAGTGTATGGTATAGAGTGTAGGGGATAGAGTGTATGGTATAGAGTGTATGGTATAGAGTGTAGGGTAGAGAATGTAGGGTATAGAGTGTAGAGTGTAGGGTATATAGTGTAGGGTGTAGAGTGTAGGGTATAGAGTGTAGAGTGTATGGTATAGAGTGTAGGGGATAGAGTGTATGGTATAGAGTGTATGGTATAGAGTGTATGGTATAGATTGTAGGGTATAGAGTGTAGGGTATCGAGTGTAGAGTTTAGGGTATAGAGTGTAGAGTGTAGGGTATAGAGTGTAGGGTATAGAGTGTAGGGTATAGAGTTTAGGGTATAGAGTGTAGGGTATAGCGTGTAGGGTATAGAGTGAAGGGTATAGAGTGTAGGGTATAGAGTGTAGGGTATAAAGTGTAGAGTGTAGGGTGTAGAGTGTAGAGTGTAGGGTATAGAGTGGAGGGTATAGAGTGGAGGGTATAGAGTGTAGGGTATAAAGTGTAGAGTGTAGGGTATAGAGTGTAGGGTATAGAGTGTAGGGTATAGAGTGTAGGGTATAGAGTGTAGAGTGTAGGGAATAGAGTGTAGGGTATAGAGTGTAGGGTATAGATTGTATGGTATAGAGTGTAGGGTATAGAGTGTAGGGTATAAAGTGTAGAGTGTAGGGTATAGAGTGTAGGGTATAGAGTGTAGGGTATAGAGTGTAGAGTGTAGGGTATAGAGTGTAGGGTATAGAGTGTAGGGTATAGAGTGTAGGGTATAGAGTGTAGGGTATAAAGTGTAGAGTGTATGGTATAGAGTGTAGGGTATAGAGTGTAGGGTATAGAGTGTAGAGTGTAGGGTATAGAGCGTAGGGTGTAGGGTATAGAGTGTAGGGTATAAAGTGCAGGGGATAGAGTGTAGAGTGTGAGGTATAGAGTGTAGGGTATAGAGTGTATGGTATAGAGTGTATGGTATAGATTGTAGGGTATAGAGTGTAGGGTATAGAGTGTAGAGTGTAGGGTATAGAGTGTAGAGTGTAGGGTATAGAGTGTAGGGTATAGAGTGTAGGGTATAGAGTGTAGAGTGTAGGGTATAGAGTGTAGGGTATAGAGTGTATGATATAGAGTGTATGGTATAGATTGTAGGGTATAGAGTGTAGGGTATAGAGTGTAGAGTGTAGGGTATAGAGTGTAGAGTGTAGGGTATAGAGTGTAGGGTATAGAGTGTAGAGTGTAGGGTATAGAGTGTAGGGTATAGAGTGTATGGAATAGAGTGTAGGGTATAGAGTGTAGAGTGTAGGGTATAGAGTGTAGGGTATAGAGCGTAGGGTGTAGGGTATAGAGTGTAGGGTATAGAGTGTAGGGTATAGAGTGTAGAGTGTAAGGTATAGAGTGTATGGTATAGAGTGTAGGGTGTAGAGTGTAGGGTATAGAGTGTAGAGTGTAGGGTATAGAGTGTAGAGTGTAGGGTATAGAGTGTAGGGTGTAGAGTGTAGAGTGTAGGGTATAGAAAGTAGGGTATAGAGTGTAAAGTGTATGGTATAGAGTGTAGGGGATAGAGTGTATGGTATAGAGTGTATGGTATAGAGTGTAGGGTAGAGAATGTAGGGTATAGAGTGTAGAGTGTAGGGTATATAGTGTAGGGTGTAGAGTGTAGGGTATAGAGTGTAGAGTGTATGGTATAGAGTGTAGGGGATAGAGTGTATGGTATAGAGTGTATGGTATAGAGTGTATGGTATAGATTGTAGGGTATAGAGTGTAGGGTATCGAGTGTAGAGTGTAGGGTATAGAGTGTAGAGTGTAGGGTATAGAGTGTAGGGTATAGAGTGTAGGGTATAGAGTGTAGGGTGTTGAGTGTAGGGTATAGAGTGTAAGGTATAAAGTGAAGGGTGTAGAGTGTAGGGGATAGAGTGTAGGGTATAGAGTGTAGGGTATAGAGGGTAGGGTATAGAGTGTATGGTGTAGAGTGTAGAGTGTAGGGTATAGAGTGTAGGGTATAGAGTGTAGGGTATAGAGTGTATGGTATAGAGTGTAGGGTATAGAGTGTAAGGTATAATGTGTAGAGTGTAGGGTATAGAGTGTAGGGTATAGAGTGTAGGGTATAGAGTGTAGGGTATAGAGTGTAAGTTATAGAGTGTAGAGTGTAGGGTATAGAGTGTAAGGTATAGAGTGTAGGGTTTAGAGAGTAGGGTATAGAGTGTAGAGTGTAGGGTATAGAGTGTAGAGTGTATGGTATAGAGTGCAGGGGATAGAGTGTAGAGTGTGAGGTATAGAGTGTAGGGTATAGAGTGTATGGTATAGCGTGTATGGTATAGATTGTAGGGTATAGAGTGTAGGGTATAGAGCGTAGAGTGTAGGGTATAGAGTGTAGAGTGTAGGGTATAGAGTGTAGGGTATAGAGTGTAGAGTGTAAGGTATAGAGTGTATGGTATAGAGTGTAGGGTGTAGAGTGTAGGGTATAGAGTGTAGAGTGTAGGGTATAGAGTGTAGGGTATAGAGTGTAGGGTATAGAGTGTAGAGTGTAGGGTATAGAAAGTAGGGTATAGAGTGTAAAGTGTATGGTATAGAGTGTAGGGGATAGAGTGTATGGTATAGAGTGTATGGTATAGAGTGTAGGGTAGAGAATGTAGGGTATAGAGTGTAGAGTGTAGGGTATATAGTGTAGGGTGTAGAGTGTAGGGTATAGAGTGTAGAGTGTATGGTATAGAGTGTAGGGGATAGAGTGTATGGTATAGAGTGTATGGTATAGAGTGTATGGTATAGATTGTAGGGTATAGAGTGTAGGGTATCGAGTGTAGAGTGTAGGGTATAGAGTGTAGAGTGTAGGGTATAGAGTGTAGGGTATAGAGTGTAGGGTATAGAGTGTAGGGTGTTGAGTGTAGGGTATAGAGTGTAAGGTATAAAGTGAAGGGTGTAGAGTGTAGGGGATAGAGTGTAGGGTATAGAGTGTAGGGTATAGAGGGTAGGGTATAGAGTGTATGGTGTAGAGTGTAGAGTGTAGGGTATAGAGTGTAGGGTATAGAGTGTAGGGTATAGAGTGTATGGTATAGAGTGTAGGGTATAGAGTGTAAGGTATAATGTGTAGAGTGTAGGGTATAGAGTGTAGGGTATAGAGTGTAGGGTATAGAGTGTAGGGTATAGAGTGTAAGTTATAGAGTGTAGAGTGTAGGGTATAGAGTGTAAGGTATAGAGTGTAGGGTTTAGAGAGTAGGGTATAGAGTGTAGAGTGTAGGGTATAGAGTGTAGAGTGTATGGTATAGAGTGCAGGGGATAGAGTGTAGAGTGTGAGGTATAGAGTGTAGGGTATAGAGTGTATGGTATAGCGTGTATGGTATAGATTGTAGGGTATAGAGTGTAGGGTATAGAGCGTAGAGTGTAGGGTATAGAGTGTAGAGTGTAGGGTATAGAGTGTAGGGTATAGAGTGTAGAGTGTAGGGTATAGAGTGTATGGTATAGAGTGTATGGTATAGATTGTAGGGTATAGAGTGTAGGGTATAGAGTGTAGAGTGTAGGGTATAGAGTGTAGGGTATAGAGTGTAGAGTGTAGGGTATAGAGTGTAGGGTATAGAGTGTAGAGTGTATGGTATAGAGTGCAGGGGATATAGTGTAGAGTGTGAGATATAGAGTGTAGGGTACAGAGTGTATGGTATAGAGTGTAGGGTATAGAGTGTAGGGTACAGAGTGTAGAGTGTAGGGTATAGAGTGTAGAGTGTAGGGTATAGAGTGTAGGGTATAGAGTGTAGAGTGTAGGATATAGAGTGTAGGGTATAGAGTGTAGAGTGTGTGTTATAGAGTGCAGGGGATAGAGTGTAGAGTGTGAGGTATAGAGTGTAGGGTATAGAGTGTATGGTATAGAGTGTATGGTATAGATTGTAGGGTATAGAGTGTAGGGTATAGAGTGTAGAGTGTAGGGTATAGAGTGTAGAGTGTAGGGTATAGAGTGTATGGTATAGAGTGTATGGTATAGATTGTAGTTTATAGAGTGTAGGGTATAGAGTGTAGAGTGTAGGGTATAGAGTGTAGAGTGTAGGGTATAGAGTGTAGGGTATAGAGTGTATGGAATAGAGTGTAGGGTATAGAGTGTAGAGTGTAGAGTATAGAGTGTAGGGTATAGAGCGTAGGGTGTAAGGTATAGAGTGTAGGGTATAGAGTGTAGGGTATAGAGTGTATGGTATAGAGTGTAGGGTGTAGAGTGTAGGGTATAGAGTGTAGAGTGTAGGGTATAGAGTGTAGAGTGTAGGGTATAGAGTGTAGGGTATAGAGTGTAGAATGTAGGGTATAGAAAGTAGGTTATAGAGTGTAAAGTGTATGGTATAGAGTGTAGGGGATAGAGTGTATGGTATAGAGTGTATGGCATAGAGTGTAGGGTAGAGAATGTAGGGTATAGAGTGTAGAGTGTAGGGTATATAGTGTAGGGTGTAGAGTGTAGGGTATAGAGTGTAGAGTGTATGGTATAGAGTGTAGGGGATAGAGTGTATGGTATAGAGTGTATGGTATAGAGTGTAGGGTATAGATTGTAGGGTATAGAGTGTAGGGTATCGAGTGTAGAGTGTAGGGTATAGAGTGTAGAGTGTAGGGTATAGAGTGTAGGGTATAGAGTGTAGGGTGTTGAGTGTAGGGTATAGAGTGTAGGGTATAGGGTGTAGGGTCATAGAGTGTAGGGTATAGAGTGTAGGGTATAGCGTGTAGGGTATAGAGTGAAGGGTATAGAGTGTAGGGTATAGAGTGTAGGGTATAAAGTGTAGAGTGTAGGGTATAGAGTGTAAGGGTATAGAGTGTAGGGTATAGAGGGTAGGTTATAGAGTGTAGGGTATAGATTGTAGATTGTAGGGTGTAGAGTGTAGGGTATAGAGTGTAAGGTATAGAGTGTAGGGTATAAAGTGTATGTTATAGAGTGTAGGGTATAGAGTGTAGAGTGTAGGGTATAGAGTGTACGGTATAGAGTGTAGGGTATAGAGTGTTTGGTACAGAGTGTAGGGTAAAGAGTGTAGAGTGTAGGGTATAGCGTGTAGGGTATAGAGTGTAGGGTAAAGAGTGTATGGTATAGAGTGTAGAGTGTAGGGTATAGAGTGTATAGTGTAGGGTATAGAGTGTAGGTTATAGAGTGTATGGTATAGAGTGTAGGGAATAGAGTGTAGGCTATAGAGTGTATGATATAGAGTGTAGGGTATAGAGTGTATGGTATAGAGTGTAGGGTATAGAGTGTAGGGTATAGCGTGTATGGTATAGAGTGTATGGTATAGATTGTAGGGTATAGAGTGTAGGGTATAGAGTGTAGAGTGTAGGGTATAGAGTGTAGGGTATAGAGTGTAGAGTGTAGGGTATAGAGTGTAGGGTATAGAGTGTAGAGTGTATGGTATAAAGTGCAGGGGATAGAGTGTAGAGTGTGAGGTATAGAGTGTAGGGTATAGAGTGTATGGTATAGAGTGTATGGTATAGATTGTAGGGTATAGAGTGTAGGGTATAGAGTGTAGAGTGTAGGGTATAGAGTGTAGAGTGTAGGGTATAGAGTGTAGGGTATAGAGTGTAGGGTATAGAGTGTAGAGTGTAGGGTATAGAGTGTAGGGTATAGAGTGTATGGTATAGAGTGTATGGTATAGATTGTAGGGTATAGAGTGTAGGGTATAGAGTGTAGAGTGTAGGGTATAGAGTGTAGAGTGTAGGGTATAGAGTGTAGGGTATAGAGTGTAGAGTGTAGGGTATAGAGTGTAGGGTATAGAGTGTATGGAATAGAGTGTAGGGTATAGAGTGTAGAGTGTAGTGTATAGAGTGTAGGGTATAGAGCGTAGGGTGTAGTGTATAGAGTGTAGGGTATAAAGTGCAGGGGATAGAGTGTGAGGTATAGAGTGTAGGGTATAGAGTGTATGGTATAGAGTGTATGGTATAGATTGTAGGGCATAGAGTGTAGGGTATAGAGTGTAGAGTGTAGGGTATAGAGTGTAGAGTGTAGGGTATAGAGTGTAGGGTATAGAGTGTAGGGTATAGAGTGTAGAGTGTAGGGTATAGAGTGTAGGGTATAGAGTGTATGGTATAGAGTGTATGGTATAGATTGTAGGGTATAGAGTGTAGGGTATAGAGTGTAGAGTGTAGGGTATAGAGTGTAGAGTGTAGGGTATAGAGTGTAGGGTATAGAGTGTAGAGTGTAGGGTATAGAGTGTAGGGTATAGAGTGTATGGAATAGAGTGTAGGGTATAGAGTGTAGAGTGTAGGGTATAGAGTGTAGGGTATAGAGCGTAGGGTGTAGGGTATAGAGTGTAGGGTATAGAGTGTAGGGTATAGAGTGTAGAGTGTAAGGTATAGAGTGTATGGTATAGAGTGTAGGGTGTAGAGTGTAGGGTATAGAGTGTAGAGTGTAGGGAATAGAGTGTAGAGTGTAGGGTATAGAGTGTAGGGTATAGAGTGTAGAGTGTAGGGTATAGAAAGTAGGGTATAGAGTGTAAAGTGTATGGTATAGAGTGTAGGGGATAGAGTGTATGGTATAGAGTGTATGGTATAGAGTGTAGGGTAGAGAATGTAGGGTATAGAGTGTAGAGTGTAGGGTATATAGTGTAGGGTGTAGAGTGTAGGGTATAGAGTGTAGAGTGTATGGTATAGAGTGTAGGGGATAGAGTGTATGGTATAGAGTGTATGGTATAGAGTGTATGGTATAGATTGTAGGGTATAGAGTGTAGGGTATCGAGTGTAGAGTGTAGGGTATAGAGTGTAGAGTGTAGGGTATAGAGTGTAGGGTATAGAGTGTAGGGTATAGAGTGTAGGGTGTTGAGTGTAGGGTATAGAGTGTAGGGTATAGGGTGTAGGGTATAGAGTGTAGGGTGTAGAGTGTAGGGTATAGAGTGTAGGGTATAGAGTGTAGGGTATAGCGTGTAGAGTGTATGGTATAAAGTGCAGGGGATAGAGTGTAGAGTGTGAGGTATAGAGTGTAGGGTATAGAGTGTATGGTATAGAGTGTATGGTATAGATTGTAGGGTATAGAGTGTAGGGTATAGAGTGTAGAGTGTAGGGTATAGAGTGTAGAGTGTAGGGTATAGAGTGTAGGGTATAGAGTGTAGGGTATAGAGTGTAGAGTGTAGGGTATAGAGTGTAGGGTATAGAGTGTATGGTATAGAGTGTATGGTATAGATTGTAGGGTATAGAGTGTAGGGTATAGAGTGTAGAGTGTAGGGTATAGAGTGTAGGGTATAGAGGGTAGAGTGTAGGGTATAGAGTGTAGGGTATAGAGTGTATGGATTAGAGTGTAGGGTATAGAGTGTAGAGAGTAGTGTATAGAGTGTAGGGTATAGAGCGTAGGGGTGTAGGGTATTGAGTGTAGGGGTATAAGTGCAGGGGATAGAGGGTAGAGTGTGAGGTATAGAGTGTAGGGTAGAGAGTGGTATGGTATAGAGTGTAGGGTAGAGTGGGTAGGGATGTGTGGGGAGGGGTAGAGTGGTGAGGGTGGGGTGTAGAGGTGTTGAGGGGTGGGTGAGTGAGGGGTGGGGTGAGTGGGGGTGGGGTGTGTGAGGGTGAGTGGGTGGGGTGTGTGAGTGGAGGGGTGTGAGTGTGGGGTGGGGTGTGTGGGGTGAGGAGTGTGGGTGGGGTGTGTGGGGTGGGGTGTGTGGGGTGTGGGGGGTGTGAGTGGGGTGTGGGGTGGGGTGTGTGGGGTGGGGTGTGTGGGGTGGGGAGGGGTGTGGGGGTGGGAGTGTGTGGGGTGGGTTGTGTGGGTGGGGTGTGAGGGGTGTGGGTGGGGTGTGTGGGGTGGGGTGTGTGAGGTAGGGGGGTGGGGTGTGTGGGGTGGGGTGTGTGGGGTGGGGTGTGTGGGGTGTGGGGTTGGGTGTGTGGGGTGGGGTGTGTGGGGTGGGGGGTGTGGGGTGGGGTGTGTGGGGTGTGGGGTGGGGTGTGTGGGGTGTGGGGAGGGGTGTGTGGGGTGGGGTGTGTGGGGTGTGGGGTGGGGTGTGTTTGGTGGGGTGTGTGGGGTTTGGGGTGGGGTGTGTGGGGTGGGGTGTGTGGGGTGGGGTGTGTGGGGTGGGGTGTGTGGGGTGGGGTGTGTTGGGTGGGGTGTGTGGGGTGTGGGGTGGGGTGAGAGAGAGGGGAAGAAGAAGCCGGGGGGGGGGGGGTGTGTGTGTAAAGTATAGAGTATAGAGTGTAAAGTATGGAGAGTAAAGTATAGAGTGTAATGTATAGAGTGTAATGTATAGAGTGAAAAGTATAGAGTGTAATGTATAGGGTATAGAGTGTAACGTAGGGAGTGTAAAGTATAGAGTATAGAGTGTAAAGTATAGAGTGTACAGTATAGAGTAATAGAGTGTAAAGTATAGAGTATAGAAGTGTAAAGTATAGAGTATAAAGTATAGAGTGTAATGTCTAGAGTGTAAGGTATAGAGTATAGAGTGTAAACGTATAGAGTGTAAAGTATAGAGTGTAAAGTATAAAGTAGAGAGTGTAAAGTATAGAGTGTAAAGTATAGAGTATAGAGTGTAAAGTATAGAGTGGAATGTATAGAGTGTAAAGTATAGAGTGTAAAGTATAGAGTATAGAGTGTAAAGTATAGAGTGTAAAGTATAGAGTATAGAGTGTAAAGTATAGAGTATAGAGTGTAAAGTATAGAGTGTAAGTATTGAGTGTAATGTATAGAGTGTAATGTATAGAGTGTAAAGTATAGAGTGTAAAGTATAGAGTATAGAGTGTAAAGTATAGAGTGTAAAGTATAGAGTGTAAAGTATAGAGTATAGAGTGTAAAGTATAGAGTATAGAGTGTAAAGTATAGAGTGGAAAGTATTGAGTGTAATGTATAGAGTGTAATGTATAGAGTGTAAAGTATAGAGTGTAAGATATAGAGTATAGAGTGAAAAGGAATAGGGTGTAAAGTATAGAGTGTAAAGTATAAAGTAGAGAGTGTAAAGTATAGAGTGTATAGTAGAGAGTATAGAGTGTAAAGTATAGAGTGGAATGTATAGAGTGTAAAGTATAGAGTGTAAAGTATAGAGTAAAGAGTGTAAAGTATAGAGTGTAAAGTATAGAGTATAGAGTGTAAAGTATAGAGTGTAAAGTATTGAGTGTAATGTATAGAGTGTAATGTATAGAGTGTAAAGTATAGAGTGTAAAGTATAGAGTATAGAGTGTAAAGTATAGAGTGTAAAGTATAGAGTGTAAAGTATAGAGTATAGAGTGTAAAGTATAGAGTATAGAGTGTAAAGTATAGAGTGTAAAGTATTGAGTGTAATGTATAGAGTGTAATGTATAGAGTGTAAAGTATAGAGTGTAAGATATAGAGTATAGAGTGAAAAGGATAGGAGTGTAATGTATCGAGTATAGAGTGTAAAGTATAGAGTGTAACGTATAGAGTGTAAAGTATAGAGTATAAAGTATAGAGTGTACAAGTATAAAGTGTACAAGTATAGAGTGTAAAGTATAGATTATAAAGTATAGAGTGTAAAGTACTAGAGTGTAAAGTATAGAGTGTAAAGTATAGAGTACTAGAGTGTAAAGTATAGAGTATAGAGTGTAAAGTATAGAGTGTACAGTATTGAAGTGTAATGTATAGAGTGTAATGTATAGAGTGTAATGTATAGAGTGAAAAGTATAGAGTGTAATGTATAGAGTATAGAGTGTAAAGTATAGAGTATAAAGTATAGTGTGTAAAGTATAGAGTATAGAGTGTAAAGTATGGAGAGTAAAGTATAGAGTGTAATGTATAGAGTGTAATGTATAGAGTGAAAAGTATAGAAGTGTAATGTATAGGGTATAGAGTGTAAAGTAGGGAGTGTAAAGTATAGAGTATAGAGCTGTAAAGTATAGAGTGTAAAGTATAGAGTATAGAGTGGAAAGTATAGAGTATAGAGTGTAAAGTATAGAGTATAAAGTATAGAAGTGTAATGTATAGAGTGTAAGGTATAAGAGTATAGAGTGTAAAGTATAGAGTGTAAAGTATACGAGTGTAAAGTATAAAGTAGAGAGTGTAAAGTATAGAGTGTAAAGTATAGAGTATAGAGTGTAAAGTATAGAGTGGAATGTATAGAGTGTAAAGTATAGAGTGTAAAGTATAGCGTATAGAGTGTAAGTATAGAGTGTAAAGTATAGAGTATAGAGTGTAAAGTATAGAGTATAGAGTGTAAAGTATAGAGTGTAAAGTATTGAGTGTAATGTATAGAGTGTAATGTATAGAGAGGTAAAGTATAGAGTGTAAAGTATAGAGTATAGAGTGTACAAGTATAGAGTGTAAAGTATAGAGTGTAAAGTATAGAGTATAGAGTGTAAAGTATAGAGTATAGAGTGTAAAGTATAGAGTGGAAAGTATTGAGTGTAATGTATAGAGTGTAATGTATAGAGTGTAAAGTATCGAGTGTAAGATATAGAGTGAAAAGGATAGGGTGTAAAGTATAGAGTGTATAGTATAAAGTAGAGAGTGTAAAGTATAGAGTGTATAGTATAGAGTATAGAGTGTAAAGTATAGAGTGGAATGTATAGAGTGTAAAGTATAGAGTGTAAAGTATAGAGTATCGAGTGTAAAGTATAGAGTGTAAAGTATAGAGTATAGAGTGTAAAGTATAGAGTATAGAGTGTAAAGTATAGAGTGTAAAGTATTGAGTGTAATGTATAGAGTGTAATGTATAGAGTGTAAAGTATAGAGTGTAAAGTATAGAGTATAGAGTGTAAAGTATAGAGTGTAAAGTATAGAGTGTACAGTATAGAGTATAGAGTGTAAAGTATAGAGTATAGAGTGTAAAGTATAGAGTGTAAAGTATTGAGTGTAATGTATAGAGTGTAATGTATAGAGTGTAAAGTATAGAGTGTAAGATATAGAGTATAGAGTGAAAAGGATAGGGTGTAATGTATAGAGTATAGAGTGTAAAGTATAGAGTGTAAAGTATAGAGTATAGAAGTGTACAAGTATAGAGTGTAAAGTATAGAGTATAGAGTGTAAAGTATAGAGTGTAAAGTATTGAGTGTAATGTATAGAGTGTAATGTATAGAGTGTAAAGTATAGAGTGTAACGTATAGAGTGTACTGTATAGAGTGTAAAGTATAGAGTGTGATGTATAGAGTGTGAAGTATAGAGTGGAAAGTATAGAGTGTAATGTATAGAGTGTTAAGTATAGAGTGTAAAGTATAGTGTATAGAGTGTAAAGTACTAGAGTATAGAGTGTAATGTATAGAGGGGTCAAGTATAGAGTGTAAAGTATAGAAGTGTAAAGTATAGAGTATAGAGGGTAAAGTATAGAGGGTAATTTCTAGAGTGTAAAGTATAGAGTGTAAGGTATAGAGTGTAAAGTATAGAGTATAGAGTGTAAAGTATAGAGTGTTATGTATAGGGTGTAAAGTCATAGAGTGTAAGGTATAGAGTGTAAAGTATAGAGTATAAAGTATTGAGTATTGAGTGTAAAGTATAGAGTGTTAAGTAAAGAGTGTAAAGGTATAGAGTGTAAAGTATAGAGTGTAAAGTATAGAGTATAGGGTGTACAGTATAGAGTGTAAAGTATAGAGTGTAAAGGATAGAGTGTAAAGTATAGAGTGTAAAGTATAGAGTGTAAAGTATAGAGTGTAAAGTATAAAGTGTAAAGTATAGAGTGTAAAGTATAGATTATAAAAGTATAGAGTGTAAAGTATAGAGTGTAAAGTATAGAGTATAGACGTGTAACGTATAGAGTATAGAGTGTAAAGTATAGAGTGTAAAGTATTGAGTGTAAAGTATAGAGTGTAATGTATAGAGTGTAATGTATAGAGTGAAAAGTATAGAGTGTAATGTATAGAGTATAGAGTGTAAAGTATAGAGTATACAAGTATAGTGTAAAGTATAGAGTATAGAGTGTAAAGTATGGAGAGTAAAGTATAGAGTGGAATGTATAGAGTGTAATGTATAGAGTGAAAAGTATAGAGTGTAATGTATAGGGTATAGAGTGTTAAGTAGGGAGTGTAAAGTATGGAGTATAGAGTGTAAAGTATAGAGTGTAAAGTATAGAGTATAGAGTGTAAAGTATAGAGTATAGAGTGTAAAGTATAGAGTATAAAGTATAGAGTGTAATGTATAGAGTGTAAAGTATAGAGTGTAAAGTATAGAGTGTAAGGTATAAAGTAGAGAGTGTAACGTATAGAGTGTAGAGTATAGAGTATAGAGTGTAAAGTATAGAGTGGAATGTATAGAGTGTAAAGTATAGAGTGTAAAGTATAGAGTATAGAGTGTAAAGTATAGAGTATAGAGTGTAAAGTATAGAGTCGTTTAGTATTGAGTGTAATGTATAGAGTGTAATGTATAGAGTGTAAAGTATAGAGTATAGAGTGTAAAGTATAGAGTATAGAGTGTAAAGTATAGAGTGTAAAGTATTGAGTGTAATGTATAGAGTGTAATGTATAGAGTGTAAAGTATAGAGTGTAAGATATAGAGTATAGAGTGACAAAGGATAGAGTGTTATATATAGAGTATAGAGTGTAAAGTATAGAGTGTGAAGTAATAGAGTATAGAGTGTAAAGTATAGAGTGTAAAGTATAGAGTATAGAGTGTAAAGTATAGAAGTATAGAGGGTAAAGTATAGAGTGTAAAGTATAGAGTGTAATGTATAGAGGGTAAAGTATAGAGTGTGAGATATAGAGTATAGTGTGAAAAGGATAGAGTGTAATGTATAGAGTATAGAGTGTAAAGTATAGAGTGTAAAGTATAGAGTATAGAGTGTAAAGTATAGAGTGTAAAGTATAGAGTATAGAGTGTAAAGTATAGAGTGTAAAGTATTGAGTGTAATGTATAGAGTGTAATGTATAGAGTGTAAAGTATAGAGTATAGAGTGTAAAGTATAGAGTGTAAAGTATAGAGTATAGAGTGTAAAGTATAGAGTAGAGAGTGTAAAGTATAGAGTGTAAAGTATTGAGTGTAATGTATAGAGTGTACATGTATAGAGTGTAAAGTATAGAGTGTAAGATATAGAGTATAGAGTGAAAAGGATAGAAGTGTAATGTATAGAGTATAGAGTGTAAAGTATAGAGTATAGAGTGTAAAGTAGAGAGTTTAAAGTATCGAGTGTAAGGTATAGAGTGTAAAGTATAGAGTATAGAGTGTTAGGTATAGAGTGTAAAGTATAGAGTGTAAAGTATAGAGTGTAAAGTATAGAGTGTAAAGTATAGAGTATATGGTGTAAGGTATAGAGTGTAAAGTATAGAGTGTAATGTATAGAGTGTAAAGTATAGAGTGTAAAGTATAGAGTGTAAAGTATAGAGTATAGAGTATAATGTATAGAGAGTAAAGTAAAGAGTGTAAAGTATAGAGTGTAACGTATAGAGTGAAAAGTATAGAGTATAAAGGATAGGGTGTAAGGTATAGAGTGTAAAGTATAGATTATAAAGTATAGAGTGTAAAGTATAGAGTGTACAAGTATAGAGTGTAAAGTATAGAGTATAGAGTGTAAAGTATAGAGTATAGACGTGTAAAGTATAGAGTGTAAAGTATTGAGTGTAATGGTATAGAGTGTAATGTAATAGAGTGTAATGTATAGAGTGAAAAGTACTAGAGTGTAATGTATAGAGTATAGAGTGTAAAGTATAGAGTATAAAGTATAGTGTGTAAAGTATAGAGTATAGAGTGTAAAGTATGGAGAGTAAAGTATAGAGTGTAATGTATAGAGTGTAATGTATAGAGTGAAAAGTATAGAGTGTAATGTATAGGGTATAGAGTGTAAAGTAGGGAGTGTAAAGTATAGAGTATAGAGTGTAAAGTATAGAGTGTAAAGTATAGAGTGTAAAGTATAGAGTACTAGAGTGTAAAGTATAGAGTATAAAGTATAGAGTGTAATGTATAGAGTGTAAGGTATAGAGTATAGAGTGTAAAGTATAGAGTGTAAAGTATAGAGTACTAGAGTGTAAGTATAGAGTAGAGAGTGTAAAGTATAGAGTGTAAAGTATTGAGTGTAATGTATAGAGTGTAATGTATAGAGTGTAAAGTATAGAGTGTAAGATATAGAGTATAGAGTGAAAAGGATAGAGTGTAATGTATAGAGTATAGAAGTGTAAAGTATAGAGTATAGAGTGTAAAGTAGAGAGTTTAAAGTATAGAGTGTACAGGTATAGAGTGTAAAGTATAGAGTATAGAGTGTTAGGTATAGAGTGTAAAGTATAGAGTGTAAAGTATAGAGTGTAAAGTATAGAGATGTAAAGTATAGAGTATATGGTGTAAGGTATAGAGTGTAAAGTATAGAGTGTAATGTATAGAGCTGTAAAGTATAGCGTGTAAAGTATAGAGTGTACAAGTATAGAGTATAGAGTCATAATGTATAGAGTGTAAAGTAAAGAGTGTAAAGTATAGAGTGTAAAGTATAGAGTCGAAAGTATAGCGTATAAAGGATAGGGTGTAAGGGTATAGAGTGTAAAGTATAGATTATACAGTATAGAGTGTAAAGTATAGAGTGTACAGTATAGAGTGTAAAGTATAGAGTATAGAGTGTAAAGTACTAGAGTATAGAGTGTACAGTCTATAGAGTGTAACGTATTGAGTGTAATGTATAGAGTGTACATGTACTAGAGTGTAATGTATAGAGTGAAAAGTATAGAGTGTCATGTATAGAGTATAGAGTGTAAAGTATAGAGTATAAAGTATAGTGTGTAAAGTATAGAGTATAGAGTGTAAAGTATGGAGAGTAAAGTATAGAAGTGTAATGTATAGAGTGTAATGTATAGAGTGAAACGTATAGAGTGTAATGTATAGGGTATAGAGTGTAAAGTAGGGAGTGTAAAGTATAGAGTATAGAGTATAAAGTATAGAGTGTAAAGTATAGAGTATAGAGTGTAAAGTATAGGTATAGAGTGTAAAAGTAATAGAGTATAAAGTATAGCAGTGTAATGTATAGAGTGTAAGGTATAGAGTATAGAGTGTAAAGTATAGAGTGTAAAGTATAGAGTGTAAAGTATAAACGTAGAGAGTGTAAAGTATAGAGTGTAAAGTATAGAGTATAGAGTGTAAAGTATAGAGTGGAATGTATAGAGTGTAAAGTATAGAGTGTAAACGTATAGAGTATAGAGTGTAAAGTCATAGAGTGTAAAGTATAGAGTATAGAGTGTAAAGTATAGAGCTATAGAGTGTAAAGTATAGAGTGTAAAGTATTGAGTGTAATGTATAGAGTGTGATGTATAGAGTGTAAAGTATAGAGTGTAAAGTATAGAGTATAGAGTGTAAAGTATAGAGCTGTAAAGTAATAGAGTGTAAAGTATACGAGTATAGAGCTGTAAAGTATAGAGTATAGCGTGTAAAGTATAGAGTGTAAAGTATTGAGTGTAATGTATAGAGTGTAATGTATAGAGTGTAAAGTATAGAGTGTAAGATATAGAGTATAGAGTGAAAAGGATAGGGTGTAAAGTATAGAGTGTAAGTATAAAGTAGAGAGTGTAAAGTATAGAGTATAGAGTGTAAAGTATAGAGTGTAAAGTATAGACGTGTAATGTATAGAGCTATAGGGTGTAAAGTATAGAGTGTAAAGTATAGAGTGTAAAGTATAGAGTGTAAAGTATAGAGTGTAAAGTATAGAGTAATAGAGTGTAAAGTATAGAGTGTAAAGTATAGAGTGTAAAGTATAGAGTATAGGGTGTAAAGTATAGAGTGTAAAGTATAGAGTGTAATGTATTGAGTGTAAAGTATAGAGAGTAAAGTATAGAGTGGAAAGTATAGAGTATAGAGTGTAAAAGTATAGAGTGTAAAGTCTAGAGTGTAAAGTATAGAGTGTAAAGTATAGAGTATAGGGTGTAACAGTATAGAGTGTAAAGAATAGAGTGTAAAGAATAGAGTGTAAAGTATAGAGTATAGAGTATAAAGTATAGAGTATAGGGTGTAAAGTATAGAGTGTAAAGTACTAGAGTGTAAAGGACTAGAGTGGTAAAGTACTAGAGCTGTAAAGTATAGAGTGTAAAGTTTAGCGTGTAAAGTATAGAGTGTAAAGTATAGAGTGTAAAGTATAGAGTATAGAGTGTAAAGTTTAGAGTATAGAGTGTAAAGTATAGAGTGTAAAGTATTGAGTGTAATGTATAGAGTGTAATGTATAGAGTGTAATGTCATAGAGTGAAAAGTATAGAGTGTAATGTATAGAGTATAGAGAGTAAAGTATAGAGTATACAAGTATAGTGTGTAAAGTATAGAGTATAGAGTGTAAAGTATGGAGAGTAAAGTATAGAGTGTAATGTATAGAGTGTAATGTATAGAGTGAAAAGTATAGAGTGTAATGTATAGGGTATAGAGTGTAAAGTAGGGAGTGTAAAGTTTTAGAGTATAGAGTGTAAAGTATAGAGTGTAAAGTATAGAGTATAGAGTGTAACAGTATAGAGTCTAGAGTGTAAAGTATAGAGTATAAGTATAGAGTGTAATGTATAGAGTGTAAAGTATAGAGTATAGAGTGTAAAGTATAGAGTGTAAAGTATAGAGTGTAAAGTATAAAGCTAGAGAGTGTAAAGTATAGAGTGTAAAGTATAGAGTATAGAGTGTAATGTATAGAGTGGAATGTACTAGAGTGTAAGTATAGAGTGTAAAGTATAGAGTAAAGAGTGTAAAGTATAGAGTGTAAAGTATAGAGTATAGAGTGTAAAGTATAGAGTATAGAGTGTAAAGTATAGAGTGTAAAGTATTGAGTGTAATGTATAGAGTGTAATGTATAGAGTGTAAAGTATAGAGTGTCAACGTATAGAGTATAGAGTGTAAAGTATAGAGTGTCAAGTATAGAGTGTAAAGTATAGAGTATAGAGTGTAAAGTATAGAGTATAGAGTGTAAAGTATAGAGTGTAAAGTATTGACGTGTAATGTATAGAGCTGTAATGTATAGAGTGTAAAGTATAGAGTGTAAGATATAGAGTATAGAGTGAAAAGGATAGGCGTGTAATGTATAGAGTATAGAGTGTAAAGCTAGAGAGTGTAAAGTATAGAGTGTAAAGTATAGACGTGTACAGTATAGAGTATAAAGTATAGAGTGTAAAGTATAAAGTGTAAAGTATAGAGTGTAAAGTATAGACTCTATACAGTATAGACGTGCTAACAGTATAGAGTGTACAGTCTAGACGTGTAAAGTATAGAGTATAGAGTGTAAAGTATAGAGTATAGAGTGTAAAGTATAGAGTGTAAAGTATTGAGTGTAAATGTATAGAGTGTAATAGCTCTAACGTGTACTGTATAGAAAACTATAAGGCTGTAATGTATACGAGTATAGCAGTGTAACGTCTAGAGTATAAAGTATAGTGTGTAAAGTATAGAGTATAGAGTGTAAAGTATGGAGAAGTAAAGTATAGAGTGTAATGTATAGAGTGTAATGTATAGAGTGAAAAGTATAGAGTGTAATGTATAGGGTACTAGAGTGTACAAGTAGGGAGTGTAAAGTAATAGAGTAATAGAGTGTAAAGTATAGAGTGTAAAGTATAGAGAGTATAGAGTGTAACGTACTAGCATAGAGTGTAAACGTCTAGAGTATAAAGTATAGAGTGTACTGTATAGAGTGACACGGTACTAGAGTATAGAGTCGTAAAAGTATAGAGTGTAAAGTATAGCGTGTAACGTATACAGTAGAGCTGTAAAGTATAGCGTGTAAAGTATAGAGTCTAGAGTGTAAAGTATAGAGTGGAATGTACTAGAGTGTAAAGTATAGAGTGTAAAGTATAGAGTATAGAGTGTACAGTATAGAGTGGCACGTATAGCGTATAGACGTGTAAAGTATAGCCGTACTAAAGTGTAAAGTATAGAACTGTAAAGTACTTGAGTGTAATCGTATAGACGTGTAAATGTATAGAGTGTAAAGTATAGAGTGTAACGTATAGAGTATAGAGTGTAACAGTATAGAGTGTAAAGAATAGAGTGTAAAGTATAGCGTATAGAGTGTAAAGTATAGAGTCTAGAGTGTAAAGTATAGAGTGTAAAGTATTGAGTGTAATGTATAGAGTGTAATGTATAGAGTGTAAAGTATAGCGTGTACAGATATAGAGTATAGCAGTGAAACGGACTAGGGTGTAGCGTATACGAGTGTACAGTATAACGTATAGACGCGTAAAGTCTATAGAGTACTAGTATAGAGTATAGACGTGTCAAGTCAAGGGTGGAATGTATAGCAGTGTAAAGTATAGAGTGCTAACAGTACTAGAGCTATAGAGCTGTACACGTATAGCGCTGACAAGTATAGAGTAACGAGTACAGTATATCGTAACACTCTATACCCTACAATCTATGCCCTACAAGCTATACGAATGACACTGCTATAACAGTACACTCTAGACCCTACACTCTACACTTATACCCTACACTCTATACCCTACACTCTATACCCTACACTCTACACTCTATACCCTACACTCTACACTCTATACCCTACACTCTATACCCTACAATCTATACCCATACACTCTATACCATACACTCTATACCCTACACTCTATACTCACACTCTACACTCTATCCCCTGCACTTTATACCATACACTCTACACTCTATACCTACACTCTGTACCCTACACTCTACACTCTATACCCTAACTCTATACCCTACACTCTACACTCTATACCCTACACTCTATACCCCTACAATCTATACCATACACTCTATACCATACACGCTATACCCTACACTCTATACCCTACACTCTATACCGATACAATCTATACCCTACACTCTATATCATACACTCTATAGCCTACACTCTATACCCTACACTCTAACCATACACTCTATAACCTACACTCTATACCCTACACTATACACTCTATACCTACACTCTACACTCTATAACCATACAACTCTTTACCCTACACTCTATACCCTACACGCTTATACCCTACACTCTACACTCCTTTACCCTACACTCTGTACCCAAACCACTCTATACCCTACACTCTATACCGTTACACTCTATAACCCTACACTCTACATCTATAACATACACTTTATACCCTACACTCTATACCTTACACTCTATACCCTACACTCTACACCCTACAATCTACAATCTATACCCTACACTCTATAACCTACCCTCTATACCCTACACTCTATACCCTACACTCTATACCCTACACTCTACACTTTATACCCTACACTCTATACCCTACACTCTATACCCTTCACTCTATACCCTACACGCTATACCTACACTCTATACCCTACACTCTATACCATACACTCTATACCCCTACACTCTACACCCTACACTCTATACCCTACACCCTATACCCTACACTCTATACCTACACTCAAACACCCTACACTCTATACCCTACACTCTATACCCTACACTCTACACTCTATACCCCTACACTCTACACTCGATACCCTACACTCTATACCCTACAATCTATACCTACACTCTATCACCATCTACATACCTATACCTACACTCTATCCCCCTACACTCTATACCATACACTCTACACTCTATACCCTACACTCTACACCCCTACACTATATACCCTACACTCTACACTCTATACCCTACATTCTCTACCCTACACTCTATGCCATACACTCTATACCATACACTCTACCCCTACACTCTATACCATAACACTTATACACTCCTATACCCTACTTTCTATACCCTAAACTCTACACTCTATACCCTACACTCTATACCCTACACTCTACACTCTATACCTACACTCTACACTCTACACCCTACACTCTAACACCCTACACTCTATACCATACACTCTATACCCTACACTCTACACTCTATACCCTACACTCTATACCCTACACTCTATACCCTACAACCCTACGCTCTATACCTACACTCTATACCCTACACTCTATTCCATACACTCTATACCCTACACTCTACCTATACCCTACAACTCTACCCTCTATACCCTACACTCTATACCCTACACTCTACACTCTATACCCTACACTCTACACTCTATACCCCTACACTCTATACCCTACAATCTATACCATACACTCTATACCATACACTCTATACCCTACACTCTATACCCTACACTCTACACTCTATACCCTACACTCTATACCCTACACTCTATACCCTACACTCTACACTCTATACCCTACACTCTACACTCTATACCCTACACTCTATACCCTACAATCTATACCATACACTCTATACCATACACTCTATACCCTACACTCTATACCCTACAACTCTACACTTTATACCCTACACTCTATACCCTCCACTCTATACCCTACACTCTACACTCTACACCCTACACTCTACACTTTATACCCTACACTCTATACCCTACACTCTATACCCTTCACTCTATACCCCTACACGCTATACTCTACACTCTATACCCTACACTCTATACCCTACACTCTACACCCTACACTCTATACCCCTACACCCTCATACCCTACACTCTATACCCTACACTCAACACTCTACACCTCTATACCCTACCACTCTATACCCTACACTCTATACCCTACACTCTATACCCTACACTCTTCACTCTATACCCTACACTCTACACTCGATACCCTACACTCTATACCCTACAATCTATGCCATACACTCTATACCATACACTCTATACCATACACTCTATCCCCCTACACTCTATACCATACACTCTACACTCTATACCCTACACTCTACACCCTACACTATATACCCTACACTCTACACTCTATACCCTACATTCTCTACCCTACACTCTATACCCTACACTCTATACCCTACACTCTACACTCTATACCCTACACTCTATACCCTACACTCTATACCCTACACTCTACACTTTATACCCTACACTCTATACACCTACACTCTATACCCTCCACTCTATACCCTCCACTCTACACCCTACACTCTACACTTTATACCCTACACTCTATACCCTACACTCTATACCCTTCACTCTATACCCTACACGCTATACCCTACACTCTATACCCTACACTCTATACCCTACACTCTATACCCTACACTCTACACCCTACACTCTATACCCTACACCCTATACCCCTACACTCTATACCCTACACTCAACACCCCTACACTCTATACCCTACACTCTATACCCTACACTCTATACCCTACACTCTATACCCTACACTCTACACTCTATACCCCTACACTCTACACTCGATACCCTACACTCTATACCCTACAATCTATACCATACACTCTATACCATACACTCTATACCATACACTCTATCCCCTACACTCTATACCATACACTCTACACTCTATACCCTACACTCTACACCCTACACTATATACCCTACACTCTACACTCTATACCCTACATTCTCTACCCTAC